>NC_036463.1:23218602-23398009 GCF_002775205.1 Xiphophorus maculatus
CTGTGTAATATAAAGAAAAGAAAGAATTACTTCTTTTTTTTTAAGGCTTCTTGATTGAATTCTTTGTTTTATCTCCTTTTTTAGCAAGTAATTAACCGTCTGCAGACTTTGTAAATCCACTTTTATAACTCTATAACATTTCAGTCATCTGAATAATAAAAATGTTACTTTTATGTTTGAATTCATGTCCTACTTGCTTCCTTATCTGTATATTTTGTTTTGTTTTTTAACACAGTTGAAAAGAGCCTTTGTTGTTTGTTTAATAGAAACAAAGTTTATGTTTCTCCATTAGTCTGCTCTGGGAGGTGTGAATTAGAAAAGATAAAAGATATTTTCCTTTTTATTAATAAATCACTAATATCTTAAGTGTTGAGACAACAATCAGCACATCCTCCTCCTCATTTAAACCAGGAAAACTAATTTCAGTTCATGTTTTCGGGTGTTTTAGTGGTTTTTGTTGGATTTTTTTCAGCTGAAGCAGTTTTACCTTCAGCGCCTGGCGTCTGCTGCTGTAGTTGTGTCTGACAGTCTCCTCTGGCTCGCTCCATCTCCCAGTACAGCCAGCAGTAGGGAAACCTCCCATTAACCTGTCAGGGTGAGGAGGAAATAAACATAACGGACATTAACACAAACGTTAACAAACCTGCCGTCTGTTGAATTCATGCTTCATCTCTCTGGAGGAAAGTTCATGTTTGTGAAACTTGTTGACCTCTGGCTGCTTTCTGCAGCTCAGGGAGGAAAGTTAAGATGAACGGGAGCTTAAAAAATCCTGTGAGCTCATTCTGGTTTTATTTAACACTCTGAGAAGCTGCACTACAAAAACACTAAACCTTACCAAGCATTTTAGGTTTCCAGTACAAACATCTTAGTACACTTGAAATAAGATAAAACTATCTCAGCAGTAACTTTTCAGTAAAATATAGAAGCTTGTTATAAGTCAATAATTTCTTAATATTAATAAAAAAATGCTAGCTGTATAAAAGAGAAATAATCTGCCATTGGAATAAGAGATTTTCCCCAATTATTTCACTGATAACTAGAACTTTTTCATCAATATTCAGAAATAATTGACTTAAAACAAACTCCTGTCTGGTTGAAAAGTTACTTGTAAGTTACTTTGGTTATATTTTGAGAAATTTGCACGAGAAAGTAGAACAAAAATACTTGGTAATATTTTGTGTTAACGCTTTGAGTCGATCTACTTCCATGACCCCAAAATGTAGGACAACATGAAAAAAGCCTTTTTTAGTTTTATTTACAGTTCAGACATCACAAAGTTTGTCTTTAACAGCGGCCATTTTGTCTTCCCACCTGCCCTGTGTAGTCCGCTATAATCACACTTTAGTCAGTTTGTCAGAAAGAATAAAATAGTGAACTGTGGTTCGCCAACTAACCTCGGTCTCTGCTCGGTTGAAGTGAACTCTGGTTCGGTTTGAAAGTATAGGTGACCAAACGGACGGGAGACGCTCCAAAAGCAGGAAGTGGACTACATAGCAGGGCATTCTGGGAAATACAGCCGCGCTAGCCTAGCGCTAGAAGGAGAAATGGCTAGTATTTTTCTAGCCACTGTTGAGGAAAAATTATTATTTTTAGTGCTTAATACAGTTAATCCTACGGCATGTGTAAAAGGTATATTGAACATTCTTATTTTGAACAAATTTCTTAATTTTGAACAGGTTTGTGTTAAGGATTTAAAACTAAACCAGATGGGCAAGCATTCAGACAACAGGAACCAAATGCAGATCAAAGGGGATCTCTCAATGAGGCTCCTGCTGTGTTAACAGAGGACAGGAGGCCGTAAAATTAGCATCTCCTGGAGGGCAGTATCACTTGAGCCTGTAGGAGAGAAGCCTGTTTGGTTCACAGAAGATCAATAGTCTTCCAGAACCAACATCTGGGATGGTGTAAAACTGAATACAACATAGAATGTTGAAACCACTAACATTTAATTTCTAAGACATTTTTATAAGTACTAATAGCATGTTTTTAACGAATATTGTATTATCTAATTTTAAAACTACTAATCTAGTAAATGATGAATGTATTTGAAAATTGTACTATCTGTGACAATATCAGAATCAAATGGAAATTGTTTGAATGAAAATGTTTTGTTTAGTATTAGAAAATTGCTCAGGATTTATGCTAAATGGGGTTTTGGAAAATGATTGTGTTAACTTGTATACTTAGGATTGAATATTATGTTTCATAGGTTAGAAAAGGAATTATACCTCATTTTGTTCTGTTGATTTTATGTGTTATTTTTGGCAGGACTTAATCTTTTGAGGTGCTGGGTGCAGAGGAGTAAAACTGGGGTTTGTGAAGATAACCTTTCCTTGAACCAAATGACTGGATTTAAGTTTGTCCTGAGAATTTATGTAAGGAGAGATAACGGGAGAGACTCCAGATTCCACAGGTATCTGTGAAATCTTATCTTAGGTTTCTCTGTACCCAAATGACTGTAGAACCCAGGAGGCCAGGATGCAGCTGTTGGCTCTTTTGTTTTACCAGAGAGCAAATGGCCTTTGATCTTTGGTGTAAATTAGGGGGAGTTCTAAGTTTCTCTGAGTGTCCAAGGTAGCTTCCAGTTGGTCAACCAGAGGTACGCCTTAAGTGAATATATTAAAAAGGAAAGACACACCTTCAGTATAAGACTTTGTGCACAGGAGTAATAATTCAGAGAGCTGCCACTATTTTGCTTTTTTTGCATCAGCTCTCTCCAAAGACGCGTCTTTGCCTTTTCTTTGTCTTTTCTTTCTCTATTTTTCCTGTCTCAAGGTAATGAATGTATATCTCTGTCCCTCTGCAGTTCTGTTGTTAATTAATGCGTTGCTTTGTATGGGATTAAACTCTGTGATTCTGTGATGTCAACGCGCATTGTTGTTTTCCCTGTGGCTGCACGTCGCCCGCTGAGAGGACCCGGAAGATTAAGGGAGAGAGAGCCAAACTTTTTTCCAAAGTTAAATTATAATTATTCTTCCTTAACACCAGAAATCCTACAGCCGCTAAAATCTGACGCTACTCCATTTTTGTTTACATTTCATGAACAAGGAAGCTGCGATCATTGTCTTATTCGGAGGTTTCCGTGTTGTTTCCTTGTTGGTGCAGCGCCCCCACAGGCGAGGAGGGGGACAGGTTTTCCAAACGGTTTGGTTCATTTAACGCAGTGCAGCGTGAAAGAAATCCACAGCAGCTGAAAATGTAACTTGGTTCCAAATTGAACCTAGTCTTTAGTCAAAGTCTAATATGGAACTACTTTAGAGAAAAATACCTTCAGTTCCATAAAAAGACTGGATTGGAGAGTCGGGTGTGTCGCCTATTTTGAGTTTTTGCGTGGTTTGAAGAATCCATGCTCCAGATGCTTTATCACATGTTGCTGCCCAACCTCACCATATTTCAGGCTGCAGATAAGTGGCTGCCACCTCGTTGTTTAACGTCTGTGTGTTTCCTGGTAGGGCTGATGTAACCAAGGATACGCTCTCAAACACGGCGTACACAAACGGCAGAGCTTACAGTACGGATGAAGGGAAAAACTCCAACAGAGCGAGTTCACACACCAAACCCGACTCCATTGATGTAGTGAGTGTGTGTAAGTGCTGGGAGGTCTGTTTACACTGAGATATACTGCCAACATGTCAGCGCTGTCGGCCCACTTACAACGCACATATTTCCTCTGCTTTCCTCACTTCCTGCTGGGAATGTTAATGCTTTGAACCAACCTGCCACCTTAACGTGTTAGGAAATATTCTTCATATCTGCGTTTTCCATGTTTTGCAGCTCATATTCCTGCCGCATTGCAAAAACACAAAATCTTAACACATCTTTGGTCTAGTTTCCAGTGTAAATATGTTAGTCCACTTGAAATGAGGCAAAACTCGCTTATAAATATTTTTTGGAAACCCAGAAAATCTCCAAAAGTCAAACGTTTTTTCTTTTGAAACTCAGGAATTTCCTGTTTTTTTTTTTGTTTGTTTGTTTTTCAAGAAAATTTGTAAAATTAATCTCAAAATGTCCGAATTTTTTCTAGCTATTTTTTTTTTACTTTCAAGCTCAGAAAATTTAATTTGTTTTCTTAAAAATGTATTTGATTAATGTCAAAATTTCTGAAATTTTCTAGCAAATTTTTCACTTTTCAAGCTCAGAAAATTTAAATTTTTACTAGAAAATTTCTGAGATTTATCTCAATTTTTCAGAGCTTTTGGCAGAAATGTACTCTTGCTTTTCTTTGTTTCCTACCTGCAATGGCCCTAATTCACCGTCGTAGTTTTGAGATAGTTTTCCTTAAACATCAACATTTTCCAAGTTGCCGTCTTTGTGTCCTTCTTTACGTGACGACAAAAAGTTTGTTTATTGTGCAAGTAAATATGCTGCCATGTGGATTTTAACGGATTTAAAGCTGTGATGTTGGAGAATAACAACAAAAATGTTATTTTAATGAGCATTAATAATACATCCCTCTTTCTATCATTTTTTATCTGTAACTTGCAAAGCAACTTTATCTATTTCTCTTGAGGAGTTTAATGTTTCTGGATGAATAATGAACCACAAAATGAAGACATTTCCCGTCGGCAGACTCTTCTTCTGCAGAAAGACGAATCAGAAGGAAACATGGGAGCGATCTGACCGTAACTCTCATCAAACATCGATTCTTTGCTGTTTCTAAGACGTTTAAACTTCTCAGATTTCATCGCAGCAGAGACGACGCATCAGCGGCAATAAAATGATTAGATTCGATTTGCAAAGTGATGCTCTGGGATTTTGAAAAGCTTTATAAGCTAATGCATCAAACATGAGCGAAATACCTGCTCACACTGAAAAAACTTACTAAATCTTACAAAGAATTTGTATTTAGTTTCTACTGCAAATATATTTTTACACTTTTAGGACTTTGTTTTAAGTCAATAATCCTTCATTTTAATGAATAAGAACTAGTTCTGCTGGCAGATTATTTCACTAAAAACAAAACATTTTCTCAGGTCACAAGTGAAATAATCTGCTGGTGGAACTAGTGCTTTTGTTTTATTTATTTATTCATTTTAGCAAAATTAAGGAAACTAGACAAAAATATTTGGTAAGAATTTGTGTTTTTGAGGTGTAAATCTTAGCCTGTCACATAATCTGTGTCCTGAGTGGATTTCTGGACGGCTGACATTCACTTTGGATACTGAAGCAAAAAGCCACTTCAAAAGTCAACTGTTAAATCCAAACCCTGGAAGGAACAAATCAGGTTTTTAGTTTCCAGATTTAAGCCAAAACGAAATCTTAAAATGTTCAGCCAGAAAGTGAATCTGCTCGTATTTTTTAGTAAAATGCAGCAGAGCCAAAAGTGACAACAACAAAAAAAAGTGCTGGTTTATCAGTAATGTGTTGCCTTGGCTGGAAGCGTCTCACAAAGAGGAAGAAGATTCACAATTGACATTAAAAATGTAGAGGAATCCCAAATAAACCATGTCTCAGACAGAATACACTGCAAAAACACAATATTACCAAGTAATTTTGTTCTAGTTTTTAGTGCAAATATCTTAATTCACTTGAAATAAGACAAAACTATCTTACAAATAACCTTTCAGCAAGATATGAGCTTGTTTTGAGTCAATAATTCTTTAATATTGATTAAAGTACTTGTACCATTAGCAGATAATTTAACTTATGCAACATTTTTCTGACGATATACCAGAGGAAGTAAAACTTTTCATCAATATTAAGGAGTTATTGACCTAAAACAAGATGGTATATTTTGCTGAAAAGTTTCTTATTTCAAGTTTACTTAGAAAATACTTGGTAAGATGTATTTATGATGCATTTATGAAAGAAAATGAAAAACAATTGGAGAAATAATAATAATAATAATAATAATAATAATAATAATAATAATAATAATAATAATAATAATAATAATAATAATAATAATAATAATGGAATAAATAAGTTTCAGTTGGATTTACAGACCGACGTTCAGGCTGAGTGAGGACTGACCGTGTGGATGAGGGAGACGCCGAGCAGCAGCAGAGCGAGGCGCTGCGTAAAGAACATGGTCGCATCTCATCCACCTGCAGTTCACCTGGCTGCTGTCATCCTGAGCGGGAAACACGTCCGAACCGAACCGAACCGAACCGACCCGCAGGCTGACAGGTGAGAGAAAGCCGCTCCTGAATCCCGGTCCTCACCTTTACTCGCGGTTCGGTCCAGGTCGCTCTTCTGTTCACCAGCGCCTCAGATATGCAGATGTCCTCCCCTGGACCAGAGAGGACCCAAAGTCAGAGCAATAAAGTCCGACAGCGCCCTCATGTGGCGCCTTCTGCTAGCAGCAGATCTGTTTTAAATCTAATAAATAAATAAAGGAAATAAAAGTAAACTATAGTTTTATTTAGAATATCAGTTAATTTAAAAACAATATGGTCAAAAAAGAAGAAAAGACATTTTAAAAAGTACAACAATAACCACCTTTTTGTTGCCAAAAGATGATTTAGTAAAACAAACAAAAACAATATGTGTTAATAATCTGCCAGTGGAACTAGAACATTTTGAAAATTTATATTAAGGAATTATTGACTTAAACCAAGCCCCTTTATCTTGCTGAAAAGTTACTTTAAGTTAGTTTGGTCTTATTTCAGGTGTACTGAGATGTTTTTACTAGAAACTGGTGAGATTACGTGTTTTTGTACCTCACCTCTCACCAACACACATTTTAGGAAAAATTTCTGCTTCTCAATAGAAACCTCCCCCTTCATGGAGTACAGGATGCACCTGCATTAATCCGCTTGCATTTGAACCATTCTGATTGTGGATGAGCCTACATCCTGATTTTTATGAGAACACAATGTTTTAAAATGGCCTAGTTAAAGCCCAAACCTAATTCCCCCTGAGAATCTATGCCAAGACTTTTAATACTGATTGTCTCAGACTCTCCCCATCCAATCAGATTGAGTTTCAGCTGCTTTGGAAAGAAGAACTGGTACAGATCTGAGTTTAGATGTGCAAAGCTGCTAGAACTGATTTTGTCAGAACAAAATCTTTCTACAAAGTTCTGCAAACAAATGTTTTCATGTGTACAACCTTTGAACCCGCAACCTTTGAACTCTGCTGTTGCAAAACCCAATCACTGAGTTATTTTCAGACAGAAATAAACTTTATCATTCGTTTTTGTTTAAAAACACACAAAAAATTGTGTTTTTAAATAACTTTAAGAGACTTTTGATTAAACAGAGACGACAGCAGATCTAAAACACATTTTATGCTCCAAGCCTCCATCTGGGTCAGTTTTATGGTGTTTATCTGTCCCAGTCTCTGTTTTATGATCACATTTTAACAAGTTTGTATCTATAAACTTTTCTCTTTTGTGTGCGAAGTTGAAACATTTACATCAGCAGGGAAAGGCTGGTATTTGAGCTAATAAAAATATTTTCACAGTAGCAAACAGCTGTCCTCAAACAAAAAGAAAACAGTAAAACTCAACGAGGAAAGTTACTACAAAAAACCTTGAGATGCTTAATTGTTTTTGTGATATTTTACCCAAACATGCTACTTTTTCATTATTTTTGTCAAATATTGTCAAGTAGAATAATTTATTTTAGTATCAATTATGATAGCAAACATGCTGCTTAGCATACTTAAAATATTTCTACAGATAAGTTTAATTAGGATGCTAATTGAACAACTGAACCGCTAACTTTGCTACTCAGCTAATTGGTAGATTAACTTCTGTACTTGATGTCAGTAGAACAATAATTTATCTATGCAGCACAATACCCCTAAATCTGACACATACTTAAAATACCCAAACTTTCAAACTTAGCATAATTTGAAATTTTATAATTTGATGACACTGATTTAGATACTTTGCACAATTAGAATGACAGGGAACAAGTAATCTTTATTAAAATGTTAACTTTCCCATTTTTCCTGGTAGAAATAGTTACTATGGTGCTTGACATACTTTGAAAGCTAACCATGCTAATCAGCATAAACTGAATACTTTCACAAGTCAAATAATTAAAATTAAAATGCCAAGTTTTTAATTAGAATGCTAACTCTGCTTCTCAGCCTAACTGGGTGACCTCTGTACTTTGAATAACATAAAATTATGCTAACTTTGCTAGTTAGCATATGCAGCTCAACATAAACAGATTGCTAACTGTACCACTTAACCTGATAAAAATGGTTAATATGATACTTGACATAATTTGAAGGCCATCTATACAGTTTAGCATAACTGAATACTTTTGTCACTTCAAATAATTAAAAATATTAACTTCTTAATTAAAATGCTAACTCTGCCACCTAGCCTAATAAAAATAGTCACAATGGTACGTGATATAATTTGAAGGCTAACTCTGCTAGTTAGCTCAATGAATACTTAACTTCTACATTAGAATGCTATCTCTGCTATTCAGCCTAACTGAGTAAGTTACTCGACTTAGTATAACATAGTTAGTAGAATAATATGCAGCACAATAAAAATGATAAATCTGCATATTTAACTTGTTAAAGTTCTTCCAATTTGACCCAGAAATGTACCGCATGCAGGATGTAAAAATGTGAATGGTTACGAATTAACTAACATAATTATGACTTTTTACCGATTTCAATTCAAGTTTGAGATATAAATGAACCCATTTCCTCCTCAACTTTAACTCGCCCTAACGATTCCGGTACCATTGTCCGGTTTTCCATTTTATTTGTTTGTATACGTTTCAGTTTTAACTGATGATTCATTAATAAATCGTATTGAAGAGAATCACACATCATCACCTCTGCTGCAGCGGATGAGAGCGGAACAAAGCGGCCCAGCCGGTTCTAGCCAATCAAAGCACTTTATTGCACTGTATAGTGTGACAGGGAGCCGGTAGCAGGCTCTTATAAAAGTGTCATTTCCTCTTTTCATCATGTGTACAAAACAAGTCACACACACACTTTTACCGTACAAAATCAACACTATTTACATACAACACACACACACACACACACCACACACACACACACACACACACACACACGTGCAGTCTCTCTCCCATTCAGCCCTGAACACAGACGGTCCTCCTGGTTTCTGACGTCATCGCTACGCTGCTACCAACAATCCAAGCAAACCTCTGATATGCATAATTAATTTTTTTCCTCCCGATGATGTGAAACAAAACGCGAAGAGATGTCACGTTTTTCACCCGCAGGTGTGTAAACTAAATTTATCCAAACATCGAGACTCTTACATCAGGAGGATCCCCAGGAATCCTGCCATAAACTGATATTTATTTAAACTCTACATAGATTTATTTATTTTTTATCATCTGTTAAAACGTCTATAACTTCGGAAAATGTTTGAGTCAGTGCACATCAGGCGGTAGCTCCGAGGTTGTTCTTTACTGAGGATTCCTGCTCAAAATGCACAAAAAACAATCATTTTTATGGTTTAAAGTCAAACTCTAAGGTTTGCAAGAAATATTTTGACATCTACAAAACATTTTCTATGTGACAAAAACAAAAGACTTTTAGATATTCAGTTCTTGAAAATGTCTCACTGCTTAAAAAAAATCCATATTTATATAGTTTAAATAAAAAAAATCCTGCAATTCAGGGATTTCATAATCTTTTTTTTAAAACAGATAAATTAAATAAAAGTTATTTTTTATTCTAAAACTGTGATGTTAGAGTCTTACAGGCTGATCAGAGTAAAATATATATATATATATATATTTGCATCCAGCAGCTTGTTTCACGTCTTAAAAGTCCTGTCTGCGGGATGTAGTGCCATCTAGTGGCCCAGATTGCAAACTGCAGCCAGCATTTAAACAGCAGCTGTTGTTTTTGTTCTTTTCAGGCCACCGTAGCAGCATTTCTGAAGGGTTTCACTCTAAGAAAAGTGTAATAAATGCAGGAACGTAATGAAAACCTTCAGGTATAGATATGATTGTAAATGCTGTGATGTGTTGAGATTAAAATCAGGAATCCACAGAATCAGTAGAGAACAACCTTTGGATGATTATTGCTACAACGGGAGCTTTTTTATGTAAACTTCATCCTCCTCTTCACCCCCGCAGCTTCCAGATGTTTCTGCCAGGACAAAATTTAACTTCCAACCTGGTAGTTAAATGTTTTAATGGAAACCTTTAATTTAATAATTTAATTCATTTAAATAATCTGAAGAAACTCCCTCAACACGATAAAATGTTTATTTAAATAAAGTCATTTGGTTTATTTTTGTTCACATGTAAAAACCTCTGCAGTAACATCTGGATGCTGAAGATGTATTCTCTAAAACTTTATTTAAATAATGATAACTTTATCTATGTTATATTCACACAGTGCACTTTGCTCAGCGAGACGCTTTTGGTGCTTCAGGACTGAAATTCTGAGTTTGCTCACATACAGAAATGTTTTTATTGTTCCTGTTGAAATCTGCAGCATTATTTTTGGTTCAAACCGACCGCTTTAAGACTCTTTTCCTTCTTTTTTTGAGATAAAAACAAACGTTTAGCCCCAAACAGAAGAAAGCTGCAGCCGATTCACACGGTTGTAGATTTTTTCTTTGATCGTTTTTGAATAAAATCTGCGTTTAAAAGCACAGAAAATGTTCCTGTCGCACATCGACACAGACGGGTGAACACACACTCACACACACTCAGGGTGCAGGTGGAGAGAGCTGCATCAGGGGCTACTACACCTCGCTGTTTGGTTCCTCTCCATATAGATTATTATGTTTATGTACAGTATTTATAGTTTTTACAATAATCTGACGCCCCCTACTGGTGGAACTGAGACAGAAACCACAGATTTGAACACAGTGCTCCTCTAAGGCTTCCTGTTGGCCGCGGGGTCGAGCGAGGGGTTAAAAACGATCCATCGGCCAGAATCAGCCGGCGAAAACAAACGACTGCAGAACACATCAAATCAACGCTCAAAAATACAGTACATCTGGATTTCTGGGAAATTAATGAACAACGACGGCGATATGAGCAGCACACACACACACACACACACACACACACACACACACACACACACACACACACACACACACACACCCTCTCTCACTCTCACACACACACACACACACAGCCAGGCTACATGTTGTAGGCCACGTAGATGGGGTCCAGCTGGTCTTGTAGGAAGCCGTCGCGGAGGTGCATGCGCTGCTTTTCGCCGCGGGAGTTGATGGGTATGACGCCGACGTCCGTCACCACGACGACGCCCACGATCAGGTAGTGCTCCTCCAGCACGGCCTTGGTCACCATAGGAACCAGGTCCAGGGCCTCCTGCTCAGAGCCCTCCAGCTCCACCACCACCACCAGCAGGTTGGTCCAGGTGAAGACGGCGCTGGCGGAGACACACAGCTTTCAGAAAAAACACAACTTCCTGTTGTGTTTTTCCTGTTTACTTATTCTGACGATTAATTGGTAAAGAAACTGGGATATTGTAAAGATTTTTCAGTCAATCACTTAGCCTTTTCTGTACAATGATGCACAAAGTATGTACAAAGATTGAAAAATGCAAATCCACTAATAATTCAATCCCTTTTTTGGAATAAAATAAATATTTTATTGCCTAAAATGCAATAACAGGTGAATTTGAATCAGCGAATATACAGTACAGACCAAAAGTTTGGGCACACAGTTGTGTCCAAACCTTTGGTCTGTACTGTACACAGGAAGGTGTTTTTATCCGAAATACAAAATGAAAATATGTTTTGTACAGTTTTGGCTTAATTACTGCTATGAATACGTTTTTTTTCTCCTGCAAATTGCCTTTTTCTTTGAGTCTGTACGCTCCAGTTCACGATGAATTGATTACAAAATTATTTACGATTATGTTAATAATCGATTAATCAGATTAATCAGTCTATTTTTAGGTTTCCTAATGGCTCTCCTACATGTTAGTTATCTGATACAGGAAGTGTCTGGTCCAGGTTCTTCCACCGACGGCTGCAGAACTGGGAACAGCTTTGCTGATTTAATCTCATCTAACTTAAATTTTTATTTCAGTCATTGATTATTCTGATGATTAATCAATAAAAATGGTACATTATGCAGATTTCATTTTCATTTCATTAGTAAAAATACATAAAAATGCACATAAATAATTAAATTTTATATATATTTGTTACAGTTGTAACTTAATTTTTTATTTATTTGTGCTATTGTCATTCTTGTACAGAACTTTGATGCAGTTTTATGCCTGTTTTTAAAGTGCTATATAAATAAATTTGACATTGACATTAATTTCTGCTCTGAATATGCTGTTCTTTCACCAAATGACCTTCTCTGAATGTTGTATAAACTGTTTAATGATTAATAATTTACTAAATTAGTTGACAATTATTTCAATTGGCTCGATTAATCATGATTAATCCATACATAAGAATATGACACCAGCTATCAGCTGGTCTCAGTTTCCCCAGCATCATTCTGTGCAACTTGTTTAAAGCCTTTCTTTTTACTTTTAGAAATCCGATTTGTATGTTCCACAGAACAAAACATGAAAACAAACTTTTCTCATTATTAATGCTAACAGCTTCGTACTTCAGATGATGCTATCTGACCTGAACGTGTCTCCATGGTGCAGATGGACCTACCACTCCATGATGCTCTTGTGTGCGCGGATGACGGAGGTCTCGATGTCGATGGGGTGGTACCTCATCCCCCGCAGCTCCATGGCCTCCTCCAGCGCCCCGACCACGAACAGAGCGTCGTGCCTCTCTGCTCACAAACCCACAAACACACCGTCAGTCCTGCTGCCGGTGCGGCCGCCGAACATCTCGCAGGAGACGGACGCATCATCCTCACCTCCGTTGGCGTCTGTGAGCTCGGTGCGGCGGAGGAAGCCCAGGTATCCGGTTCTGGCCCAGACCGTCTGGGTGTCTCCGAAGCTGAGTCTGGAGCTGAAGTGGTCCGACTGCAGCACTTCCTCGCCGTAGCCGCTGTAGTAGCCGCTGCCGTTGTGAGCGCTGTGGACCCAGATCTGCAGGAGGAGAGCAAAACCACGTCAGACTGAACAGACACAGTTCCAACAGAAGAATGGCTGAAACGATTAATTGTGATTAATCAATCAATAATCGTTAAGTAATTTAGTAACCGATTAATCGCTAACTGCAGTACACTGAAAAAAACGACATATTCAGAGCAATAATGAAGCTAAAACTCTACAAAAAATATATGAATATCACATTTAAGATAAAAAAATCTTTGTTTGTAAATATGTTCTGCCTTGAACTCTGGTTCAAATTAAGTAAAAAAATGGTCATGTTGATGTAAGTATTTTTTTAAAATCTACCAATAATCAAGCTATACCAATAGCTACCAATGATCACAACAATAATGCAGTTATTGCATTTTACCAGTAAAATGTTTATTTTCCTGTTTGAAAAGGAATTAAAATATTTATATATATTTTTAACATATTTCCAATATATTACAAAAAACCTTAAGTGGTTAAATGGAAAATCCGTACAATGTGTGAATTTTTTAGTTTGAATAATTGATTAATCATTAGAATAATCGATCACTAGAATAATAGTCGGAGCTGCAGACCTCTCCCAGGTGGGAGTCTCCCAGCGGCCCTTTGGTCTCCGGGTTGGCGATGATGATACGGACTCCTGGCAGAATCTGGGAAAATAAAAGCACCACTTAACCTTCTTTCCAGTCCATTAAGAGCCCAGATTACTGTCTGTTAATATTCCAGCTTCTCTTTGAACATTTTGAACAGTAAACTGAAGATCCTGATAAAATGGATCCAAATTGTTTCTCCAGTTTTGTTTTTTTTACTGAATGTGGGCGCAGAGCGAGTTTTCTTCCAGCTGATGAGTTCTTCCTGTTCTGTGTGATTCTTTTCTCCCCGGATGAGCGAACAGAGAGGGAGGCTGTTCGTTTCCTGCTGGACTCAGACCTGCAGTCTGTTGTGACTCACTGGATGTGGGAGGACGTGCAGAGAAAAGCAGCAGAAATAGCCCCAGAACCGGCTGCCACTCCTCATCTCTGAGCTGTCAGCGCTCAGCTCACATCTTTGTCTCTCATTTCTGTCACAATGAGACTTTGACTGCAAGTCAAAGTGACCAACTTTTCTCAAAACTTCATTTAGATCTTAAGTCACGACTTGGATTTACGGTCCAACTTCACTCACCTTCCCAGACTCCATTAGCGGCAGGCTGTGGGGCGAGCCTCTCTCCACCAACCGAACCCTGAAGAAAGAAACGTTTCAGGGTTAAAACCGTTCCCACAGCAGAGGCGGATGACGGGTAGCAGCAGCCGGACCTGTCATGGCGCAGCGCTCTCATGTCCACGTACACGGTGGTGGGGTCGGGTCCTGAGGTCCCCTGCAGCCAATCACAGGGCAGAAACAGTCTGGCTCACTAATTCACACTTTCACCCTGAGTTTTTCTGTTTTTAATTTTAAAAAATGGATAAATGGCACAAAAACACTTTGAGAGATGTGCATTTAAACTGATGTGATCGAATTTATGTTTGTGACCAAAGAATAACAAATAAAGGGTTAGGATGAAATAAATGTTCACTTCTTCATACTCCTTTTTAATCAGGAAAGTAGGAATAAAGAAATAATTTTGTTCTTGATTATGCATGCACATGTTTTCTCTCTGTCCTGCTGATTGCTTGCTCTTAAATCTTTTAAATAAATTAAATAAAACAAAGAATAATATGAAGTGGTTTACATCTCTGTCTGCTCTTGCAACTTGACAAAGTTCATTTCATTTAATTCACTTGTACTTTATTGATCCCGAAGGGACATTAAATGCTGCAAGTCAAATTAAACACTGTTTTAGAGGCTGATGATTGTAGCGGTCTGTTGTACAGCCAATCTAAAGATGCCTCTGACCAAAGACTGCTGTTGTAGGATGCTCCAGATTGTCCGTCATTATGTAAATGAGCTACTCAACCAGCCAATCACAAACAGGTATTTTTCAGCCAATCAGACAGTATTAAGTGCAAACATTGCATTCTTTGGCGTGTTGCTGGTGTGTTGTCAACGTGTTGTCCGCATGTTGTTCACATGTCATAGGCGTGTTATCGACGTTTTCCTCGCGGGTTCCTGGCGTGTTGTACCTGCAGACAGATGGCCAGGTTGACTCTGCAGCCAAACGCTGTGCTGACGGAGCGAGGGTGGAGGCCCAGGTCCTTGAAGAGTTTGGAGAAGGAGTGTGTGAGCGCCATCCTGGGTCTCTCCTCTGCCACCACCACGCAGGCCCGGACCCGGGACAGGTCCAGACCTCGGGCCTGGATCGGAGACGAGCAGAACACAAACAGAAGCTTTTTATAAAACGGGAATGGATCGGTTATTTCTGTCTTTGCTTTCACTCAAATCAAACCAAACCATGTGGAGGGAAAAAAGTCTCCCAGGAGAATCATCTGCTCTTCAGCGAGGAAAGTGTTTTATGAAGAAACAGCCAGAAATAAACGCCGTTTCTCCTCCGCTCTGCGTCTCCATGGAGACTTAAAGACAGATAATCACTAAAATTAACTTCCATAAGTGACCGATCACTGCAGACGCCTCCGGCTGAGCAGATGGAGACGGAGTTTATTAAACCGAGCCGGAGGACAAGCGTCTCCTGCAGAGGACCGTGATGGAGCGCTTAGCCTCACTGAGTGGACTGACAGGCCGACAGGACGTGTCCACCGGCACCAAGACACGTCCTGCTGGGCCTGAAGATCGGATCAGAGCCAAACCCGTCCAGACTCAGGATATCTCTGATGTAAGAGGACCAGAACCGTTGGGTCTCTGTAAGGAATTCATCTAAATCTGAACCACCTCAAAGTTTTAAAACATAACATTTTTACTGATTTCCACTGGTTTGTGATTCCACCCCAGAGAGAACCACAGAAACGGGCCGGTTCAGGGTTCTGCATCATCCTGACCTTCAGTGCTTCGGTCTGCAGGCCGAGTCCTTTGGTGCAGAGCTCCATGACGCTGTAGGAGCAGAAAGTGTCTCGCACCCTCAGCTGGCTGACGGCCAGCAGCCACAGAGCCGGGTTGGTCTCCAGCTCCACCGGCGGGATCAGGATGGACTGGTGGCCCGAGTAAACGCTGCGGACGACACGCAGAGCTCACATCCAGGAACCAAGCTCCCATCGTGGGGAATCGTGCTTTTAACGACGACGAAGCACCGACCTGCAGAGACACCAGAGGACGAAGCCGAGGCCACAGTACGGGTCCAGGCAGATGGCCACCTCTCTGGACGGGTACAGCTCACACTGCAGCTTCACCGAGCGGCAGAAGGCTCCAACTGCATTATGGGACATCTGGAAGGGGACAAATGGAGACGTGAATGACAAAACTACAGAGTTAGTTTCATTTTTACAACATTTAGGCTTTAAACTTGGAATGTGTTCGGACCAATTTGTTTTCAGCTTGGAGCAGTGGTGTCAAAACTTTTTGCACAAAGAGGCCAAAACTGGCAAATTTAAACTACTGACAGGTCACCAAATTAATAAAATAAAAATACAACATTTGGTTTATTGTGTTCAACAAAAAATAAGATTTTAATAAAATCTGTAAAGGTCCAAAATATAAAAAGGGTTTCAGATTGTTGCCTTATTAAAAGAAAAACAAACAACTTCCAATTTGATCAGCATCTTCAATAAAAGCTGAACTTTGACCCCAAATCCCAGAGGAACTGAGAAGAAGGTTTCATGGATGCAGAGCAGAGAGGCGAGGAAGTTCAAACTAAATCTTCCCTCCATCATATTGGATAAGAATCGTATCCCCTACTCCAACATCTCTCTAACCAAACGGCCAGACTGAGAGTGAAAGAGGAGCAGCAAAAGCAAAGGAGGTGGATTATCAGAGCAACTGATGGTGCCATTTATGTATTGATCTGTTAGCATATTATAATAGCAACAGTCTTCAGTCAGAGGCTTCTTTATTTGTTGCGAGACTGACTGCTACAGGAGATCCTTCCTGCCCACAGCATCACCTTCCACAACTCTTTCAACCTACTTGGATGATTTACAACATTTAATTTCAATATTTATGAATTTAATTCAAAATAATAAAAAAAAATTTTCCCACTCGCTGAATGAAAAAGTTATTAAATTAAAATATTCAATGTGAGACTCTGCCACTGCAATAAAAAACAAATTTATTTTAAGGTTTTTTAAACATTTTATTTTTCCCCAAATGTGCAAAAACATCTGATTTCTTCTACGTTACTTTAATCAGAAGTTGAAGTAAAAATCTGAATAACTTAAATATTTATCCTTGATTTTAGAGCCCAAAGTTTTCAGTCTGCAATAAAATAAAAACCCCTTTATGTTCTGTTATTTTTGGACTCTTGTTCTTGCTACAGTCGTTGAACTGAGTCTCCCTGTGGTGTGATGGGTGAGGAAGAGGATCAGGAGGAAGAGGCCCGGTTCTGCTGGGGATTAACCGACCTGGACTCCGGCCAGCATGCCGGTGGTGGACACGCTGAAGTCCAGATAGGCCAGGCCGTCGGGGTTGGTGGGCTTATGGAAAGCTGGAGGCTTCTTCTTTGGCAGGTCGTCTGCAGAGCAAACAGAATCAAACAGAATCATTCGGTTCTGTTCGGAAAGCCTGAGTGACCTCTGGGTGACCCCAGAGCTGCGCCGCAGTTAATGCTCCACTAACAACCGACCTGCACCTGATACTGGTTATTAACTCAGAGGTCGGTTCTGATCCAGAACCATCACAACCTCCAGGATGACAAACACACAGGAAAAAAGAAAGTACACCCTCCTACAGGTGTACATACTTACTTACTATATGACCTTTCTCCCATATTTTAATTGAAATAATCTGCCAGTGGAACCAGTATTTTCTATATCATTATTTTCTTAAAACAAGCCAGTAAATTTTCCTGAAATTTTTCATGTAACTTAGTTTTGTAGATGGACTCCCTGTAGTTGCCTCTTTGGTCCAGTAGGGGGAGAATCAGCAGGAATGAAAGCAGCTGCAGTTCAGACTCTGATTTTACTTTCAGCAAAGCATTTTCTGGGGTTTCTACACGTTCTTTTGTCAGAAATAGAGTTAATTTTTCGAGATTTAAATTCCTTTGTAGTAAAAAACCTAAAGTGAGAATCCAAAAGTTTATGGAATATATTTTTGATAGAAAAAACCCAGGACATATTTTTCTTTCTCTGGACTTTTGACTATTAAAATATTTCTAAATTGATTAAAGCAGAAGACGTTTGTACCGGTGTCCAGAACCGGAGGCCAGTTCCTGATGTCCACGGTGGCCGTGGCCTCCTTAGAGCGCAGCAGCTTGCAGATGACGGCCGTCGTCATGACGCAGGCCGAGTGGCTGACCTGCAGAGAGGAGGGAGACATGTTGGTTTGTATTTTCTGCGGTGATGTTGCAGCAGCGCGCGCTCTGATGGAAGCAGCGGCGAACCTCGACGATCATCTTGACGGTGGGCAGCGTGGTGGAGATGTTCTGGGGGTGAGGCGGCCGCACCGTGATGGGAACACAGCCGGCGTACAGGCAGCCGTAGAACGCCGCGATCAGGTCGATGCCTGCAGGAGGAGCAGAGAGGAGAAACCTGAAGAAATGAAGCTGGAGATAACTATTATTCTATTATTATTTACCAATTAATTTATGGATTATTCAGAGGATTAACCAATTAAGCAGATAAATTCTGAAGATTTTTTATTTTATTCTTTTTCTTATGCATTATTAAAACTACATTTAAAGATGCAAATAAATTATGTAATTAATAAATTAAAAAAAAACATCATATTGTGTGAAATGCAATAACAGCATTCCTTTACTACATGCGTGATCATTTGTAGCAAAAGATGCAGGTAAAAAATACTTCAGGACTTCCGGCCGGAACACCGTAAAGATGGCTGCTCAGTAGAGAAACTCCCCAGGCGACCGGAGAAATTACTGAAATACTCCCGTTCAGCTGAGTAATATTGCCTTGCGAAAGCCATTTAGAGGGGGTAAGACGACAACGAAGCCCCAACGACAATAAAATTAGAAGAGGGAGGACGAAAAACTTCACGAACAGGTTCAGCTAACGTATCGTAGCTTTAAGCTAATAGGACGGAATGGCTAGCCTAGAAATTTTATTGGAAGAACTGAGAGGGTTCCGCCAGGAAACCAAGGAACAACTCTCGACTATTAAAGAGGAAATACGAAAAGCAAACGCAAGGATAAGTGAAGTAGAGGAGCGGTTGGAGAAGACGGAGGAGCGAACTCAAAACATGGAAGAAGTGGTAGCAGAGTTGCTAAAGCTACACATGAGTCTGGAAGATAAGCTGGTAGACCTGGAGAGCCGTTCCAGGAGAGAGAATATCAGGATCTATGGTGTTCCAGAGGGGGCTGAAAAGGACTCCGTGGTTGCATTTGTGGAAACTTTACTTAAAGAGGGGCTCGGTCTGGAGGACAGCGGGCCAGACATGCAGATTGAGCGGGCACATCGGGCACTGGGACCGCAGCCACCGGAGGGAGCGCCGCCACGGTCCATCGTTGTGAAATTTCTGAGTTTCAAATATAAAGAGCTGTTGCTTCGCAAGGCTTGGCAGCGTAAGGGTTTTGTCTGGTGTGAAAAACAAATAAATCTGGATCATGATTATCCACCAGCCATCCTCAGAAAGCGCAGAGAGTACACCGAGGTTCGGAGGGTCCTGAAAGAGAACGGGGTTCCGTTTCAGACGCTCTTCCCGGCGAGGCTGCGAGTGAAACATAAAGAAGGGTCCAGAACCTACGACACCATTGAGGAAACCACCGAGGACATGGCTAAAAGGGGCTACAAAGTTAAAGTCATCAGATCTCCAGCTTCCCTGAAGGAGCAGATTGAGCGGCTGTCCTGGAGCAGAAAGGAGGGGAGGAAACAGAAAGGCTCCTCCGGTTCTACAAGAGGAGAAAATTACAAAGAGAGGCTCTGGGCTTTCAGAAGAACATCTCCACCTGCGACCTGAGAACTGAAGGATACATCACTTTCCCTCCCTGGTTTTTCCTCTCAGAGATAAGTGTATAAAGGGCTGTTTTAAGAATGATGGGACGTTAAAAAAGGTTTGTTTGGGGTTCTCTCTTATTTGGGCTGCTGCCACCTGTAAGGGCCCTCCTTAAAGATATGGGAGGTTTTTCCCTTCTGGGCTGTTTTCAAGCGGCCCAACAGGGTCTAGTCAACAGACCCCTGCTTTGGATGTTGAACATGTTCTGTTTTTTCATGGTTCCTGTTTATATGTTTGTTTCTGGTTCACCTGTTTACATTCTGTTTATATTAGTTCTAGTGAGTGGTGGGGGATCTTCAGGGTCATCTGTGACATGCCGGAGAAAATTACACAAATGGGGAGGACACAGTTAAAGGTGGTTTCTTTCAATATAAATGGCATAAATAATCCAATTAAGAGATGGAGAGTTTTATCTAAACTCAGAAAAGAGAAGGTTCACATAGCGATGCTGCAGGAATCCCATCTAGATGACTCTGAACATGCCAAACTGAACAAGATGGGGTTTAAATCTGTCTATTTTTCTTCCCACAGCTCCGGGAAGCGAAGAGGGGTTGCGATTTTAATATCTAGCTCCTTGTATTATGAACATGTTGCAGAACATAAAGACAGGGAGGGTCGTTATATTTTAATTACAGGAATAATAGATGGCATCCTGATAAGTCTTGTTAGTGTCTACGCCCCACCTGGTAGCGACTGGTCATTTTATAAGAAAATACTTGAATTAGCAGCAACAAAAAGTCAGGGTATAATGATATGTGCTGGGGACTTTAATATTAAGTTAAACCCAAATCTGGACTCATCAAATGGGAAAACAAACTCGAAAAATATTAGTAAAAGAATGAAAAATATGATGGACGAGCTGGGATTAGTGGATGTATGGAGGGATAAGTATCCAACCAGTCGTGACTACACACATTATTCCTCTTCCCACAATGTATATTCACGAATAGATTATTTCTTCATGTTTAAAAAAGATGTGCATAAATTAAAAAATTGGGAGATCGATATAGTCCAATCTCAGACCATAGCCCAATCTATATCTCCCTTCAACTAGCTGAAAAAAGCAGATCCACGCTCTGGAGGCTAAATACAAACTTATTAAATAGTACAATCTTTAAGGAGAATATGAAAATTGAAATCAAAAGGTATTTGGAAGAGAACGATAATAAAGAGGTGGGTCCGGCAATACTTTGGGATGCTCTAAAGGCGGTAGTCAGGGGGAAAATAATAGCCTTTTCCTCCAACGAAAAGATAATTAGACAACAAAAACAAACTCAATTGGAAGTGGAACTAAAAAAACTTCAGAAAGAACATTCCAAATCGTTCAAGAGGGCAACAAGAGCTAAAATTGAGATGGTGAAAAAAGAACTGAATAATTTAAACATACAAGAAATACAAAAGAAACTTATCTTCACTAAACAGAAATATTATGAAGCAGGGGGAAAATCCCTGAAGTTCCTAGCATTTAAATTACGAAAACAACAAGCTGATAGAACTATTCACAAAATACAGAATATATACACAAATATGGTTGAAACAAACCTAGAAAAGATTCAAAAATGCTTTAGAGATTTTTTCCAAACCCTATATTCCCAACCCAAATTGAATAATGAACAGCAAATAGATACATTCCTTTCCCAACTCTCTCTGCCCAACATTACAGACGAGCAAAACGAACAATTAACATCAGAGATAACTGAAGCAGAACTAAGATCAGTGATCAGAAAGTTGAAAGGGGGGAAATCTCCAGGAACGGATGGGTTTACCTCCGAGTGGTACAAAGAAATGCAAGATCAGCTAGTCCCTGTTTTACTAAGAGCTTTTAACAATGTAATGGAAAAGAAAATAATCCCTCCCTCATGGAGAGACGCAATTATTTCGCTAATTCCTAAGGAGGGAAAGGATAAGTTGGAATGCGGAAACTATAGGCCAATAAGCGTGCTAAATATTGATTATAAATTATTTACTGCTATAATCGCACAGAGAATGGAAAACATATTGCCAGTGATAATCCATAAGGACCAAACAGGCTTCATCAGACAGAGACAGACGCAGGATAACATCAGAAAAACCTTGCATATTCTAAATCATGTAGCTCAACAAAAAATAGAGACTCTTGTACTGAGTCTGGATGCGGAGAAGGCCTTTGACTCGGTCAGATGGTCTTTTCTTTACAAAGTTATGTCCAGGTTCGGGTTCCACCAGACCATAATAGATGTCATTGCAGCTTTGTACAATAAACCATCGGCTAGGATTAAAATTAACGGAGACCTTTCTGACCCCTTTACTTTGGAAAGGGGTACAAGACAGGGATGCTGTGTTTCGCCGCTCCTCTTCGCCCTTTTCATAGAACCGTTAAGTCAATGGATAAGACAGAGGACAGACATAGCTGGAGTTCACATGACATCTGGGGAACAAAAGTTGTCATTGTTCGCGGACGATTTATTGTTAACCATAACAAGCCCAGCTCAAACTCTACCTGTACTTATGGAGGCGATCGAGGAATATGGTTCGCTCTCTGGTTACAAGATAAACATTACCAAGACTCAGGTTTTAACGATAAACTATAACCCACAGAACAATATTAGGAGCCTGTACAATTGGAACTGGGAAGCAGAATCCATAAAATATTTAGGGGTCACTTTGCCCAAGGATTTTTCCAGGATTCTCTATGCCAACTATGGGCCCCTAATTTCAAATCTGAAATCAGACATACAGAGGTGGAATCTGATCCCTTTCTCAAATTTACACTCCAGAGTGGAGTCGGTCAGAATGAACATTCTCCCGCGCTTCCTATATCTATTTCAATGTTTACCTATCTTGATACCAGAAAGGCGTTTCATAGAGTGGGAAAGATTAATATCTCAATATATTTGGCAGGGGAAAAAGGCAAGGGTTAGGTATAAAACGCTGCAGTTAAAGAAAGAGAAAGGTGGACTGGGTCTTCCCAATCTACAGATTTATTACCTTGCAGCTCAGCTAAGACCAGTGTTCTGTCTAAGCTCTCCATCCTACGATGCAAAGTGGAAAGATTTGGAAGGAACAACAGTGGAAGGAAAACCTTTAATATCAGTGCTAATGGACAAGGATTTACAGGAGGGGCTGAATATACCACATGAGTCAATGCTACACACAATGCTGGATTCTTGGAGAAGGGTAATTAAAATTTGTGGAGTGGGTAACCAGATAAAAATACTCAGATGGTGTGCCTTTGATTCAGCTTTTAAACCGAACAAGATTGACAGAAGATTTAGAGGATGGATCCAAAAAGGATTAACCACTTACTATACATTTACCCAGAAGGGGGTGTTTCAGAGTTTTGAGGAGCTTCAGAGATCTAAAGGGCTGGAGAGGGACGACTTCTTTAGATATCTACAGGTTAGGGATTATTTTAATCACAATATACGTGATAATTGGGAAGCAGCCAAACCTGGACTTTTTAAGGTGTTTTTATCTTTGTTGAAGTCAGGTTCATGCAAGAAACTTGTCTCCTTGCTGTACAATGGTATCCTATCCTCTAAACAAGGTGACACAAACTACATAAGAAACAAGTGGATAAAAGAAGGAAGCCTATCCATCTCAACTGGAGACTGGGAACAGATTAACAAATTACACTGGATGACCTCGAGCTCCAATACATGGAGACAGTTCTGCTGGAAAAATACGGTTCGATATTTTGTAACTCCAGTTCAGAAAAAGCATCGGGGCAGCGGAGACACATGCTGGAGACTCTGTGGAACAAACGGGGCAAATCATCATCACATCTTCTGGGGTTGTCCTGTGATTAAAGTTTTTTGGGAGCAACTGTGTTCACACCTAAATAACATCTTTACTGAAAGAATCCCATGTAAATGTGAATCCCTATATTTAGGAAACATTTCATTTGATAACTGGACTCTGGATGATAAAAAACTGCTGTTAATGCTTTTGGCAGCGAGCAAAAAGTCGATCACTAGAAAATGGTTGAAGCCTGAAGCACCTACAGTGGAGGACTGGGTCATTATTGTACAGGACATTTACATTCTGGAGAAGTTATCTTTTTCTGGTCGAAGGGAATCGTTCTTCAGGATCTGGTCTAAATGGACAAACTATGTAAAATCAGTCATTCCTGTGGACTAAATATGTCAATCACATGCAAATACTGTTGTGCAGTGTATTGTACCCAGGCTTAGGATTATGGTAAAATTATGCTCTTGATTGTGTTTTCTTTCTCATAACATAAGAAGAATTAGATCTGGCCCTCCTTTACCCCCCACTCACTCTTGTGTTATGGTTGTTTGGTTACTGTAAAAAAAAAAAAAAACCTGGATTGGCTTATGCTATTCCTTCTTATATTTCCACTGTGTTGGAAGTTGAATTGTACAATGTAATTGTAACTTGCCTTTCCAAATAAAAGATTAAATATAAAAAAAAAAAAAAAAAAATACTTCAATAAATATTCAGCCCTTCCTGCTTAAACTCAGCACAGTGCAGGGATGATCTGGTGATTACTTATGATTAGTTGGTTAATAATTGGATGAAAAACCTGCTTAACAGATTTTTTTTACAGAATGTGAACCAGGTGAAGCTAAAAATGCCACTTGTGGAATTTTGGGTAGAGCATATTTACGGATGAAGTTTTTTTTCCATCTTAAATTCAAAATGTATATTTTTTGTACGGTTTTGGCTTAATTGCTGCACATGCTGTGTTGTTCTTTCAGCAATTTACATTTTTTACGTCGATGTGCCATTTAATCGACTAGTACATTAGCTGACGATTATTTTAGTAATTGATTAATCACAACTAATCTGATTAATTGCTCCAGCTGTAGCTGGTTCAGTCCAATGAATCATGTCTGACCTGGCGGGTAAACCAGAGCCACATGGTCTCCCTCCTGCAGGCCTCCTCTCTCCATCAGCAGAGCTGCTACTCGCTCCGCCCGCTTGTGCAGCTGCAGACAAGTGAGGGAGCTCGACACCGCCCCCTGGGGAACCAAAGATGAGAAAACCGGACTGAATATCCACCGCAACACGATCTGTGGCTGGACGTGTTGATCTGAGGGTAGAGGGCGGTTAGGTTACCCGGGAGCTGAGCAGGGTGTAGAGGACGTGGTCCGGGGTGGTCTGGGCTCGCCACTGCAGGATTTCTGACAGGAACAGAAACTGGAAACAAAGACCAAAATCAGAGGAGTTCAACAACCAAATCTGAAGTTCTTCAACACTTCCTGTTCAAACTGCAGCAGAGATGCAGAAATGGGCATTTCTATCTAATTATTGGAGCATCAGCATTTAAAAGGAGCCATAAAGCACCGGAGCAGGACTGCAGGGCGTCTTTAAACACATCTCAGTCTCAAATGGAGCCTGAGTTGCCAGAGCTGCTGACTCTAATCAATACATCAGGGTGTTGAATCTGATGGACTCCTAGTTGTTCTGTTTCAGAGAAATTCAACTGATTCAGTCAGAAACAGAAGAAAAATGGTTCTGACCTTTTGTCCGACGGCTCAGAAAGGCAGAAACAAAACCACCACAGCAGAACGTTTAGCATCCGATCTGCAGAAATCTGAATCACATGTTTGATTGTTTTGTTGTGTTCATCAATCAGTTGATCAAGGTGTCAGAATCAGCAGAAACACATCATTTTTCAGCCACCAAACAACAAGATATTTGATGCATTTCATCTTGTCTTGGTAAAAATATGGCTGAAAAATCTGTGAGGCTTTAATAATAAGGAACCATGTACTCAGACTTTACATGCCAGTGATATTTCTGGCATCATAAATGGACTTTCACTTTCCTTTCAGCAAGCAGCTGGTGTAGATCGTCATGACAGAAAACCTGAAGCTCATGCAGAGGCAACATTTAATAGCATCCTGCAGCTCCAGTTTTATAACAAAAGAATAAATAAAGGAAATGCTAGAATCTGTCTTGTAAAGCAAGTATGTTAGGCTTTTTAGTACAAATAATGTAACTCTTGAACCTGGAAAATTTAGCTGTATTTGTGGAGTCAGATGCTTCTGTAACTTTGTCCTTGATTATCAGTTATTTCACTGTTAGCACTTTCAATTGATCCAGAAAGTAAACTAATAAATCCTTGAATCCTTCCACTGATGTTTCTTCAGTAGAGATGGAGGTTGGCTGAAATGTGATTTTTATTAATCCAGGTACCAGCAGGAAGCTCTTCTCCAATATTAGCTGGAATTGAAACAAAGTTTTCCTGAATGAATCTGAATGTTTCCAGCCTTTGGATCTTCTCACCTGGTCGTTGTCGTCGGTCTGCCCCAGGTCTCTGCCACTGGCCTGAGCTATCCTCTTCCCCGACACCAAGTTCCCCACCATCACGGAGGCGGGTCCGATCTCTGCGGCACACGGACAGAACCCGTATCACCACCCGGATCAGCTCCAG
Source organism: Xiphophorus maculatus (assembly GCF_002775205.1). Lineage (NCBI taxonomy): Eukaryota > Metazoa > Chordata > Actinopteri > Cyprinodontiformes > Poeciliidae > Xiphophorus > Xiphophorus maculatus. The sequence continues at coordinate 23,244,899 of NC_036463.1, forward strand.
CTTTTCCTACCGACCGGAAACGGGCGAGTCTCACCTGGCTGCTTCTGCCGCGGTTTGGGCAGGTTGGTGACGCAGGTGTGGGGGCACATCAGGACGTTGCAGGGGTGCAGCCCCCCCTCCAGGTACAGCTGCTTGATCTCCGACAGGTGGATGCCGCCCAGCGGGGTTTTGGGGAGGGTGTTGGCCGGAACCAGAGCCAGACAGAACACGCCTACGCCATGGATGCTGTCGATGGCCTGAAGAGGAGCAGATCCGACAAAAATCTGTCGTTTTGATCCATTTCCTTTCAATAAAGATTATTACCTCAAGTTCTGAGGAGCGATGAATAAAAGATGAGTATGCCTAACTGTTGCTATGGCAACCCGACATAAAAAACTGAACCGACACTGACAGAATCTCAGTTTCTGAGGTTTTATAAGGTCTGTGCAAACCACACTGTTTCTAGTTTCTAGTGAAAATGTCTTGCAAATACCAACTCATAGGAGCTTAACTTAAGTCAGTAATTTCTCAATATGGATAAAAAGCTACTAATTCCACTGGCAGATTACTTGACTAATCATTTTTCCTGTTAAGTGAAATAATCTAGTACTTTTTGCATCTGTATTCATGAATCATTGACTGAAAATAAGCTTATTTGTCTTGCTGAAAATTTATTTTCATGTTAGTTTTGTTTTATAATTGCAGGAGAAACTACAGAAAACGTTTTGTTAATATTTAGTTTTGGCAGTGCAGGTGTCCCGTACCTGCAGCACCCGGCTCATCCACTGGAAGCTGTCCTCCTCCGTGGAGTCGGGCCTCTGCTCGGCCACCACCACGATGCGCTCGTCTCTCAACACCGTCACGGAGAACACGGCGATCCTGCAGAGACGGAGAACAGAAACACGGTCGGCGCCGTTCTGATCACACCTGGACTGAAGCATCGGGTCACAGAGGTCAAGACAGATCTCCAGGACCAGTCACTGACATGAGCACTGGTTGATATTGTCCTGGATGAAACCATCAATTGTTGGTAATCCATCTCATTTGTTTTTGCAGCTCCTCTTTAAAGCACCGTTTGGTTTTATGTGCCAAATCATTCAACTTATGTAACAATAAACATAAAAATGCAAAAATGAGTCCAAATGAAGATGATCTGGGACTTTTGGGAGTTTCTAAACACTTCTAAGGAGATGTGTTGGTAACACAGAGGAGAAGATGTTCACACTTCATAGTGTAACTACGGCTTCACACCGACGATGTTCTGAAAGTCAGGAGTAAACAGAGGCTACGGCAAGCCGAAGCTGGAGAAAGGAACGCAACAAACTGAAAGTAACGACTGCTTTGGGAATCAATTCTTCCATCAATAATTCTGACAATTATTCGAGTAGTCTGAGAATTATTTGGATAGTTAAATATTTATTGTAATGATTAATCAATTTTTCTGACAATTATTCTGACGATTAATTGATTTGTATGGCAATTGTTTGGATGATTAATCTATTAATTTGTCAATTATTCTCACAAATAATCAATTAGCCTGACAAATAGTCTACTGACAATTCTGACAATTAATTATTATGACAATTATTCTAATGATTAATTGATTAGTTTAACGATAAATTAATAAAAACTGGTATATTTTGCAATCTGTATTTAATCACTAAGGCCTTTTTATGCAATATTATACATAAAAAATACTAGGAAAATAAACACTAAACTGCAGTAACAGTATTCCTTTAGTGAATCATCAAAAGATTCATCTGCTGTTGAAAATATCTTTCTAACATCAAGATGTGAAAATCTGTCCTTTCTGCTTGACTTTACATCGATACAGTGTAGGACTGATCTGCTGAGTGAATTATTCTTTTAAAAAGGCTTTTCTTAGAGTTTTGACTAGCTATACAAGTTGAAGATTATTTAAACAATTGATTAATCACGATTAATTGTTTCAGCCCAAGTTAACCTGCTTTGGACCAACTGTGGGTTCCTGCAGCTGAAACTTGAAATTGCAGCATTGAGCGTCATCAGAGCCTGTCAGGTGAAAGATGAATTTCCTGCTCAGCGGCTTTGAATACAATTAAGTTTCTCCGTTTTGCTGCATCCCGATTCTTCCGCCATCGCTCGACTTTATTAGATTCATAATGTGCCGGCTCGGCTCTTTCATCACTGTGACAGCTGGGAGTGACGGCCGCTCCGAGTGGGGGGTCCACTCACCGGCCCCTGTAGACGAACTTCATGGGCTCCACCGCCAGCGCCGTGGCGACGATGTCGTCGGCGTTGTGCCGCCGCCCGCTCACCATGATGAGGCCGTCCATTTTCCCCGTGATGAAGGCCAGGCCGCCGGGTCCGATGAAGCCCAGCAGGCCGGTCCGCACGAAGGCGTACTCGCTGATCAGACCACCGCCGGAGCTCACCGGGTACACCTGCAGGTACACGGAGAAACCGTCACCGTGGCAACTAGCCAGGTGTTCAGCCCGGAGGCAGAGAGCAGGATAAATTCAAGCTGCTGGTGGAAAAGCAGAGAACCTGACGGCCAGCCGTCAGATTTAATCATTTCAAATCAACAATTAACATTTTTAAGGTTTAAAATATCAACCGAAACTTTTGATTCTTTGTGGGGTTGGCCAATAAATCAATTTTATCAATTTATCAAATTTTGGTGTTTGAAGATTTAATTTTAGGAAAATCTGGATTTTTGAAGCTTATATTTATTTGCACTTTGAATTCAGGTCGACTCCACCATGAAATATAATAGCCAGGTTACGTTTTTTTCCTTTTTCATTATAAGAATAAAATTATAATATTACAAAAATAAAGTTGTAATATTAGGAGAAAGAAGTTGACATTTTATGAGAACTCTGCCACTAAAACAAAAAAATTATTATCCCAGCCATTTTTCATTAAAACTACTTTTTTCTCCCAATTTCTCAAACAATTTTCTGGTAATATTGTCACTATATTCCCATAATTAAACAAAAATTCTTGTAGCCAGGCCTTAACAGTCCGTTGTACAATTCACAGACGATGGCTGGAATAAAAGACACTTTTTAAAAGACATATTATTTGTAATATGTCAATGTCAAATTTATTTATATAGCACTTTAAAAACAGGTGTAAAACTGCACCAAAGTGCTGTACAAGAACGACAATAGCACAAGTTGATAAAACAGCATCAAAACACCAAAGAATAAAAATGAGTTTTGAGAAGCGATTTAAAATGATCCAGGCTGTGGGCAGATCTCATTTGGAAAGGTAAATTGTTCCATAGAATAGGAGCAACAACAGAAAAAGCCTGATCTCCTTCCCTCTTAAGTCGGGTATGTTTTTTAGAAAAGAGAGCAAGAAAAAAACGGATTAAAATCGGAAATCAGATCTGTTTTTCTGATTCTCAATTTCTGAGTTTGTTTCCTAACTATTTAAATTTGTATTATGTATGTACATAGTGCTTCCTTTTGCAGCAGGGTTTGGGTTTGTGCAGAGCTGCTGCTCCGTCCTAAAACGCCTCACCTCGAAGGTGTTCTTGGTCATTCCTGTCAGGCCGTAGTAGGACGTTCCCGTGGCAACGGAGCAGACGCAGAATTCGCCGATCTCGTCCGTCTGGCAGAGCTGAGGGACGCCCTCGGGCTTCACCACGCACACCAGGCCTGGGACAGAGAAACGAGGACACACGGCGGTTAACGGCCAGCGGGTCGACCGGCACCTGGTTCTGAAAGTGGAACAGGCGTCTGAGTCACAGCCTCCAGCAGGCCTGCAGCTTTAAATAGGCCGTTCTACTCTGAGGTAAGGCTGATGTCTGTGTACCGACAGAAACCGGGATGGACCAACTGGAACTGTGTTAAAGCTGAGAGCAAGCAGCATTATCCAAGACCCAGAGAGGTTTTAATGAAATGAAAGATGAATATTATTCACTTGGTGGTTAATGGAGAGGGTGATTATTGTGTTTTTAATGCAAAAACACAAAATCTTAGCATATTTTTTAAAATACTAATTGAAATAAGATGAAAGTAACAATTAATTTTTCAGGAAAATGTAAGAGCTTGTTTTAAGTAAATAATTCCTTAATATTAATGAAAATGTTCGAGTTTCACTGCCAGATTATTTCAGATTAACGAGGGAACAATGTCTTATTATAAATGAAATAATCTGCCAGTGGAATTAGTCCTGTATGTTAGGGAAGGACCAAAGGGCCACTGGTGGCTCCAGAGCCGCAGGTTGAGGACCCCTGGTGGAGAATGAGACGTTCTGATTGGACAGAGGTTTCCTGTCACAATTAACAATAAATCAATTAATCAAGATAAACTAAAACAATCGCAATAATTTCCATTTGCGTGATTTATCATTTTCTTTTCTCTCTTTCTACCAAACCTGGTCTTCAGTCTGATGTTTGGGTCTCAACAAATGACTGTTATAAATTGTCCTTTATTATTTAGAAGAGCCTTAATCAGTCCATGTTGTTGTTCAGCCATAATGACTCAGGAGATGAACTGTGCTGCGTTTCATCAGTTAAAACCCAGAGAGTGAAGGCTGCTGCTCAGGACAGATTGCAGCTTTTATTAAAACTGGTTTCTGCGTTTTTCTGAACTTCCACAGGGAGATCGGTCATGAGTGGAGAGAGCGAGACCCAGAAAAATGGACAATGATTAAGAGGAGAGGCCACACATCCAGACGCCCTCCGACTAATTCAACTGTTTAATGGACTTAATGGATTCTCTGCCCTGCAGAGCGTGAAGCTCTGACAGCTGATAGTTTAACTCTTCACACAGCCGCGGCTCAGCTTCTGCTGCTTCACATTTAACACTAAACTCATGAAAAACTTACAATAACCCTGTCAGCATTAATATTAGAGTTTATAGAACAATCCCAAAACTTTCCAAAGATATTTTTGCATGAACATTTTCAGAATGAAAGATGACAAGTGGTCTGGTCGGGTTCTGGTTCTAAGTGGGTCTTCCTGAGGTGAATACAGTCCTGGTTCTGGCTGAGGAAGAAAGAAACCGTTTTCTGCTCACATAGTTTTATTATCCTTCAGTCAGCAGAAACAACCTGAGGCTGGAAATCCAGATTTAGATGAAACATCGCCGGAGTCGAGTTCAAACCGTTTCTCTGTCGTTCCTAAAAATCCAGACGGAGCAGCAGGAAGCCGTTACCTCCTGGTGTGACGGTGCCGACGTCCTGAACGGTGAGGACAGACAGACGCTCCTCCGTGTCCACCCGCACCACGCCGTAGCTCAGACCCTGCATGGACAGGACGCCGCGGCCCGGAGGCTGGCTGCTGTCCTCCACCGGCCTGCACACACACACACACACACACACACACACACACACACACACGCACACACACACACACACACACACACGCACACACGCACGCACACACACACACACACCAGCTGACTCTCTGCAGGAAGCTGCTGGTTGAATGCAGCCGATCAGAGCATAAACATGTTTCATTGTGAAGTTAAAAACATTGTTCAAATAAAAAGCTGAAAAGTGTGGAGTTCACAATTTTATTCACACTGCAAAAACACAAAGCCTTTCCAAATGTTTTTGTCTAGTTTCTAGTGCAAATATCTTAGGACATTTGGAAACAGACTAAACTAACTTAAAAGCAACTTTTCAGCAAGATTGTTTAAATAAATAATTCCTTAATGATAATGAAAAAGAACTAGTTATAAGTGAAATAATCTGCCAGTGGAACTAGTTCTTTTTTTATCAATTGTAAGGAATTATTTACTCATAACAAGCTCTGATATCTTGCTGAAAAGTTACTTCTAAGTTGTTGTTATTCTTATTTCAATTGTATTAAGATATTTGCACTAGAAACTAGAACATAACATCTGGTAAGATTTTGTGTTTTTGCAGCGCAACCTTCCTGACATTTTCAGATTGTTATTTGAAAATGATCAACTGTAGAGCAAAATCTGTAAAACTCTTCGTTTTCAGTCTGTGTTTGCGTTTGCATGCAGGAGGAATGTGAAGCATGCTTCATGTTTTCAGATTTCTGCATGTAAAAGAGCTGAGGCAGCATGTTTACCTCCTGATGGCGACCGTCAAGGCCTCGGGGGAGCTGGCGCAGGGACAGATGACCTCTCCCCTCAGCCCTTTGGTCTGAAACACGTTGAGGAAGGCGTCACAGGAGGAAATGGACCCTAAAACACAGGATCACCCACAAACACTCAGAATAACATGTAAAAAAAAATCCAGATGCATTCCGCACCAATTTGTCTGGCTGATACAGCAGAAAATCTCAAAAATATTTTTAAAAATCCATTAAGCATTTTTTGTTATCCAGTTATTAATTGGATAAAGTAAAATAAATAATCACCAGATAAGTCCTGCTCTGTAGGACATCAACTTTTCACATGTTGATGTTAGAAGTATTTTGTAGAAGGTATCCTTTGCTACAAATCATGAAGCGTACTTTAAAGTTATGCTCCTGTTACATTTTATGTAATAAAATGCTTATTTTTTTATTTTAAAAAAGAATTTAATTATTTGCCTTTTTGTATTTTTTCATGTATTTCTAATATCGCATAAAATAAGCTAAGTGGTAAAGAAAAAAACTTTTTTTTATCAGATTAATCATTGGACAACTGATTAATCATCAAAATAATCAATTAATCAGACTAAACAATTAATTGGCAGACTAACCAACTATCATATAATATTAATTATTAGAATAATCAATTAATTGTCAGACTCATAAATCGTCTGAATAATCGTTTACTAAAATAATTGTTGCTGCAGCTCTAGTTTAAGACTCATCACAGATTTCATGCCTGTAAAGTAAAACGTCTCATTTTTCACCAGATGTTGGTCTGATTTCCATTTTTTTCCTAAAGGTTTTCAGACTTGAAAACCTTTATTGTACGACACGTCCACACAGAGACGTTCTGTTCTGACCCAGACGTCCCCAGACAGTTCCTCCATCTCCCACCAGCAGAGAAGCTGAGCAGGAGCTTACAGGGATTGGAACCGTCGGCCACCAGCAGCATCCGCAGCGAGCTCAGGTTGATGTCTTTCTGGTCCTTGTGGGCCACCAGAGCCCAGTGCATATCTCTGGACTTGACGCAGGCCACCTTGGCTGCAGGTAGAAGCGCACATGCAGGAAGTTAGCGTCTAATCTGACTGACAGGAAGGAGAGGAGAGCCGAGCGACGGAGGAGGAGGCTGACCTTTGTACTGGCAGACCTTCTGGATCCACGACAGAGGGTTGACCTTCATCAGGGAGTACGGCACGCTGATCACATGCATCATGTTCATCACGCTCTGCAAACACACACACACACACACTCCAGCTTCTGCTTGTTTCCTAGCTAAATATCCAATTTAAGATTTCTAAGATAAACTTCTAGACGGGGTGAAAACAAATTTCTAGGCGTCATTATTGACAGTAAACTCAAGTGGAAGCCACACAACAGGTACGTCCAAAGCAAAGGCTCAAAAAATATCACCTGTTTAACAAAGCCAGGTCAGTCACAGATGACATCACATTACTGTTCATTAATCTGAGGTAATAATTACAAAAACTACACTACAGACATTTAAAATACTACAAAAAAGAGCAATAATAGTAATTCATAAGATGCGATATTTAGAAAACACTACTTGTAAAATCTAAATAATGAAAATTAATTGTCTGTGAAACTACAGACAGCTCCAATTCTTCACAAAACCAAAATTAAACAATTACTGGAAAAGAATAAAAATCTTTATAAGTTAAGGGGGAATCAAAGTTTAAAATATGCAAATGAAGAACTACTAGAATAAACTTTTTTGTATTAATAAATGGAGTCAAAAACTGTTTGACTGTCCCAACATAAAACTGGGCAAATCATCATATTATTAGTGATTATTGTTGGATACGATATATAATATCAATAATCAATTATTGTTGGTGTTTTATATTGATGCCAGCTTTGTTTTTTGGTGAATTTTAAAGAAACAATGATTGTTCATCCCCTCTAATTAAAATTAAATAGATGCTATTAAATATGGGTTTGGTTGTTATATATGTCTGGATATATAAATGTAAGACTACTACCACTGATGTTTTCACATTATGCTTCACGTTGGAAGTATTTCCTGTACATATTAAAGGAACAGAAAAACGTCTGGTGTGTGTTCTCACCGTCAGGATGCCGTGCCACAAGCCCACGTCCTTCTTAAAGTCCAAGACGTTCACTATGGTTTCAGCTGGATCAGAGGAGGAGAAAGGGTTAACTCCCCCATCAGGGCAGGACGACCTGCTGTGTGTGTGTGTGTGTGTGTGTGTGTGTGTGTGCGTGTGTGTGTGTGTGTGTGTGTGTGTGTGTGTGTGTGTGAGGATACCCTCGGTGTAGCTGCAGGACTGGGTGAGAGCCTGGCAGTGTGTTAGCAGAGCGATCCTCGTTACCGTGACGCCCAGAACGCTGCCGTCCTTACAGGTTTTATACTGACAGGGGAAACAGCAGATGGAGCATCGCAGTCAGGAGCTTTCAGTGTGAAGCTAGCAAAATCTTTAGCTTTAATCTGAAACATCATGCAGTTTAAATATAAAACAGATGAATGTGTCCTTGATTCTGCTGCAGATCTTCTGTCAGAAATGTTTTACTCAAATCTGGAAATCATCCCAAATCAAGTTTGCTTGTTTTAAGTCAGTAATTAATTAGTACTAGTTCTATTGCCAGATTATTTCATTTACAGCAAGACAGTTCTCCATGTTTTAAGTGAAATAATCTGTGAATGTTGTTCTGTGAATCTCCCTCAGACTCTTGAATGGGTTTTGCTTCCTAGTTCTATAAAATTTGTGGTTATTTTTTGTTGTTTGTGCATCTTTTTTCCACCACAGATCTTTCTTCAACTAAACTTTCCACAGGGTTGCTTGGGGATTTATCACCCGTTGATAAACAGAATTCCATAACAAGAGCTTCTGTGAAATTTTAAAACAATAAAAGCTTTTTCTATTACACTTTTCCTTCCACTCAACTTTCCATTGATAAGCATGTATGTAGCACTCTTTGAACAGAGCCAGCTTCTTATCCTTCTTTAGAGTGGGTCAGTGACGATTCCCTTCATCGTGTCAGCCATAACATAGGCATTGCAGGACTTTGTTTTATTTTAAAAATTATTGGTTTTATGTAATATTGTAATTTTCTGAGAAACTGATGTTTAGGTTTTCATAAGATGTCATGCAAAATCAGACATAAATAAACCTGAAATATGTCACTTTGTGTGTGTATTTCAGATGCATAAGGTGGCACTCTTTAACTGAATTAGGGAAATAAATATTATTTTGTTTTTTTGTTGGATTAAAAATTGAATTCATAAACTATAAAACTTGAAGCTATGCAAGTTTCAGTGCGTCTGACAGAGGACAGCCGGTTCTGATCCAAACAGGGAACTGCCGGTTCTGATCCGGGTCCGTCTGGAAGCTCACCTCTATGTACGCCGTGTCGTTGTTTGCGTCCTTGATGTGCGGGAACCAGTCTCTGGGAGGCTTGGAGAGATGCTTGGACTCCGTTACAAACCACAGCAGCTTGGGCCATCCTGCAGGGGGCGCTAACATGTAAATTCCTGCTGAACGCAGCGTCAGCCATGATTAATGACCTGTACTCCAACCTTTGAATTGCGGGATCTCTCCTGTTGCGCTCTTTGGAAGACCCTTATGGCAGGCATCGCTGGTCAGCGCCACGGTAACGCCGCAGCTGCCCAATAAAAACCCGATCTGCTGGCTGCCGGCATCCTATTGGACGACAGAGGGAAGCAGGAAACGACATTTAAACATTTAAATCAACAACTCATGTTTGAGATAAAGGGTTTGAATAGTTTTAGAGACGTACCAATCAATCGGTTGGAGACCGGAACAACTACAGAAAATATGACATGTTTTCCAGTTCACGCAAGGATAAAAAGTAAAATCTCCAACATTTCTAGAACAGCGCTGCTCTTTATGGCGGCACGTTCCAGCAGCTCTACTACATTTGCTCTGATTTATTCTTTTTTCAGACTTTTATTCATCATTTTTCATGTTGTATCATTAAATATTTGGACAATTATTCCCTCTGGGTTTGGATGCTGTGAAGCTGGAAGGATTCGTGGTCTTACGTTTTTACTTTCAGACAGCTTTTATGACAGGTAACCATGGCAACAAGGTGTTGTTTCACAACTGGGAGCTGCTGATTAGCATCTCAAAAGCTCAACTAGTTCCTGAACTACGACCCCAAATCCCACAGGAGCTGAAAAGAAGGAAGTTCAAACCATCCGTCATTCTAACCAAACGGCCAGACAGATTTAAAGAGGAGCAGCAAAAACAAAGGAGGAGGATTAGCAGCTAGCTAACAGCTGATGATGTCATCCAGGACATGCCGTCCAGTTCCAAGAATAATCTAAAAATTCCTTTATTTTCTGCTAAACTCAAATCATCAATCAGGTCTTCAGAGAGAATCATTGGGGCTGACCTTCCCTACATCCAGATTTAGGGTCACAAAAAGAGCAGCTAACATCTCTGCAGACCCTACACATGCTGGACATGCTTAAAGTAAAAGTCAGCACTGAAGAGCACTATTTGTAAAATAAATAAATGTTAAAAAATTACATATTTGTACCTAATGTTTCTTTTTGTTTGCACAATAATCTTAAACTATAAAAACACAAAATCTTACCAAGTATTTTTGGTCTAGTTGTGCAGATTATTCCACTTATAATAAGACATTTATTTTTCTATGTTCTCAGTGAAATAATCTGCCAGTGGAACTAGAACTTCTCCAACAATATTAAGGAATTAATGACTTAAAAAAGCTCCTTTATCTTGCTGAAAAGTTAGTTATAAGTTATTTTTGTGTGTTCTAGGATATCTGCAAACTAGAAACTAGACAAAAACTACTTGCCAAGACCTTGTGCTTTTGCAGTGTAGCCAATAAATCTGATTGTAAATGTTGCATGAAAATATCTGCAGGACATTTTCTTCTCTTTTGTTTCAAACTTTTAGACTAAAACAGGATCAATCATAACTGGACTCATCAGGTCGGACCTCAAAGAAAACTAAATGGACATGAGCAGGAGAAGACTGATTTGTGCGTTATTAATTTATCTAAAGTTTGTAAATAAACTGATGCTTAAGCTGCAACAACATTTTAAACCTTGCAGCAGAAACACAGGCTACCGGCTGAGGGAGGGGTTAAGAGAGGTGGACAGCGCGCAGCAAGACATTTTCTTACTGCAGCAAGTAATCAGAGTGTAACCATGCCAACCGTGACAGGCAGCACGTCTCGGTGTTGGCTCCCAGATTACAGCAGAGGACTCGGTGTGCTGAAGCACAACTGACAGCTGGAGGCTCAGTAAACCGGCAGAACGAACGTGTTTCCAGATAGAAGCTGCTGTCAGAGGACAGACAGACCTCAGACCGGTTCACACCGCAAAGGTCAACTACATGACCCCGTGTCCCAACAGCAGGGGGAAAGAGGGGGAGGGGGGCGTACAGACACATGTTTCTCTTCCCGCTGCTCCCTGTTCAGACCGGATTAACTTCTTAGGAATACTTGTTGCCAAAAACAGATAAGACCGACGATCCGAAGTAGTTTTCCCATCATCACCGACAGGACAGAAACACGTCCAGCAGGAGGTTAGAGGTAAAACGCTGACAGGGACGAGGCGGAGGGGATTAACGTCACACATCACCTGACCTCCAGCTGGGAGCAAAACGAGGAACTCAAAGACCCAAGAAGAAGAAGAAGAAGGAGCATCTCTGATTGGCTGGCTGACTTACTTTGCGACTCAGCGGCACCTCGATGGGAACAGGAACCACCTCAGCCAGCAGGCAGCCGTAGAAGGCCACCATGAAGGCTACTGGGTCGTTGTTAGGAAACACCAACGCCACCTGCAGGAGACACAGAGAACAGCAGAGAGGCGTGGTTTAACCTGTGGTTCAGCAACGCAAACAGACGAACGCAAAACTGCAAAAACACAAAATATTACCAAGTATTTTTGTTTTGTGAAACTTTATTTTGTTTATGACATTTTTTCCATGTTATAAGTGAAATAATCTACCAGTGGAATTAGAACTTTTTTCATCAATATGAAGGAATTATTGACCTAAAACAAGCTTCTATATCTTGCTGACATGTTATTTCTAAGTTTTGTTTTATTTCAAATGTACTGAGCTATCTAGAAACCAGACAAAAATACTGAAGAAACTATGGATTGTTTAGATCAAAGCATGTGTTGGAATGGTCTAGTCAAAGCCTAGTCCTATATCAAACATCTGAACACTCACCCAATGTGACAAAGATTGGCCTATTCTATTTTGTAAATAATATACATGTCTGCCACACTTCTCTTCTGATTCTTGCTAAATTTACCACAAAACATCCCAGAATAAATGGAAGTCTAAAGGTTTAAAGGATGTGAATACATTTGCACTTCATAAGTTAATAAATAAAAGTCTGTTTTAGTCAGATTGAACAGATGAGTTTCTGTCTGCACTCAGTTTCACATTTGCTTTATTTCTTGTCTTACAGACGGTGTTACTTAGGAACAGAACACCAGGCCGATCTGGCTGAACGGATCGTAGATGTATTTTTATAGAAGTCAATATGTCGGATGACGTCTGATCAGCGGCTGATTCATGTAGGAGACAGAAAGAGGAAGCTGTGAGGGGTCGGAGGTGACTCACCCGATCGCCCGGCCGCACCATCGGCTCCTGCTTGCTGCCCAGTTTGTGGAGAATGTTGTAGGCCAACTTGATGCTGCGTGACCACAGCTTCCCTGCAGGGGGCAGCACAGAGAATATGAGTGTGAAAAAGTCCACAGGAAGTCAGAATGAGATTCTTTGTTCTCTGCCTTGTGAAAAAAACACTAAAAAAAAGGAAGAGACCACCATCGATTGATTCAGTTTCTATAGGTGATTCAGCTCCTAATAGACTGACAGAAAATCAGCCACGGGAGAAAGTAAGTACACCCTTAACACTTTATGCAATTTTTAAGACTAAATGATCCTGATTAGTTGACGATCATTAAGTCCAACCAGCTGCTGCTGCAACATTTGGACACATGAAGCGAAATTAAAGATGTTTGGTCAGAAAACAAAACCCAGGTTTGGAGAACCTGCACTTTTCATCAGTATTAAGGAATTATTGACTTTAAACAACAATAAGCTCATACACTCCTTGCTGAAAAGTTGCTTATAAGTAGGGTTGGGTGATATGATCATCCAATATGATATGACCGTCTTTAACAAATCTAGCAGATGATTGGCAGCGATAAGCCCCGCCTCCTGACTCTGATTGGTTGTTTTCGGTCGGGGCATGTCTTCAGACTGCATTAGTAGCTCCAGCAGAAGGTGGAGGAGATAAATTTTTTACAGATTATTTGTCTCATAAACTGTCATCACTTGGTGACAGTTTAAACAAATATGGAATAAAAACTATTTTTGTAAAAGTTACATAAAATAGCTTCAACTGGAATTTATCAAGACAACGATTAATCAAAATTCTTATTATGAAAGATTTTTTTTTCAATAGGTGATAAACAATATGACAAATGCCCACCCCTAGTTGTAAGTTAATTTTGTCTTATTTCAGGTATATTAAAGGTATATTGCATTAGATTTCAGGTTTTTGCAGTGTGCATGTGAGCGCCACGCCCGCTGAGCGTCTGCTTACCGTATGTGAGGACGTAGAGGGGTTTCCCCGCTGTGTCCAGGCTGGTGAGGCAGGGCGCTTTGGGGGAGATGGTGCCCCAGCGCTGCAGCGCCGCCTCCAGGGAGGGGGGCCAGTTAGTGACCACGCCCAGCGGCTCCCCCCTCACCGGCATCATCTCCGCCCCCTCCGGCCGTGGCTGGTTGGGGTCCGGCTGCTGGACTGGAGGGGAAGCAGAGAGATGCTCTGAGTGTCATAAAGTTTTAATTCCTGGTGCATTCGCTGTTGCAAAACCAACATGGCTCCAGTAACCGACGGCAACGAGGCGAAGCAGCTGCGAGGCCGAACACACGCTGCACCTGCTGCTGACACGCGGCTGCAGGACGAGTTCATGAGCAGAAAATCCATCAAACTGTGACTTCATGCAAACTTCAGAGGTGTTAACTGTTACAGGAGCTGTGAAACTATTCACCTCCTTTAGTCAGGTTACAACCACAGATTTTAATGGATTTCACAGGAATTTCATTTGATAAACACAAAGTAGTGCATCATTTTGAAGTGGAGGAAATTATTCACGGTTTACAAATTAAACACACCGTAAACGTATTTACAGAAAAGTAATTTTTTTCTTCTCTCAAATCTAAAATGTATAGATTCTTTGTACAAAATCTACTCTTAATATTCAGCAAATGGCCTTTCTAGAGTCTGGATATTTCAGTTAATGATTAATCGATTACTAAACTGGTTGATGGTTATTTCAATAATTGATTAATTTGTATAATTGCTTCATGTATTTGGATCCTTCTTGTATAGGAAGTAAAGAAAGTAAATGACTGCTGACTGAAAATGAACAGACAGCAGGACAGATGGTGAAGTCTGAGCAAACCAAGCGTTACGCCTCAGAGTGGCTCAGGTCAAAGGTCATCTTCATCTCAGAGGTTCTGTAAACATTTATTCTCCATCTACGGCTTTCTGACCTTAATTATCTGTATAGAGAAGCATTCATCGTGGATTTTTAGAAGGAAATTAACAAACCAGAAAATTCTCCAGGAAGATATAAAAAAATAATATCAACCATAAAGTTTGATATTAATTTCAACCATCAGTGAAACTTTATGAGCTGTCACCGGTCTGCCAGAAAGTTTTTATTGCCAAAATATTTGGTGACCAACAGGATTCCCTCACATGACTCCTTCATGTTCATTTTAAAATGTAAAACATTAAAGTTCATTATGAATCTCTACAGTAAGAAAACTTTATAAGTCTGAGAGACTAGGAAGTATTAAAGGAAACAAGGAAGGAAGGATGGAAGAGAAAAAGAGGAAGGAGGGTCGGCATAAGGGAGCAAGGAAGGAAACAAGGAAATAGATGAAGAAAAAAATACAAATAAAAAAAACAAACAAAATAAGAGAAGGGGAAGAGGAAGTACATGGAGAAAAATTAATCAGACAAGCAATGAAGAAAGGACACAAGAAAGGAAATGAAATAAGGAAGGAAAGAAGTGGAGGACGAAGAAGCAAGGATAGAACAAGGAAGGAATAGAGGGAGAAAGGACATAAAGAACAAAAGACAAAGGGACAGAGAAAAAACCACAAGAACAAAGGATAGGAAAAAAGTAAACGGAAAAAAGGAGGAAGGAAGCATAGAAGGAAAGGAATGAACAAAAGATATAAAAGGAAACAGAAAAAAAGGATACAAAAAGTAAAGGAATCAAAGAAATGGAATGAGGAAGGAAGTTAGTAAGGAACTAAGGAAGGAATTAAATTTTTCTATATTTTTATTTTATCTGCAGCAGTGGCTTTAAGGTTCTAACAGTGACATAACTGTAAACTACGGTGTGGCTTCAGTTTCCACGGCAACTATTCACCACAGAAACTCTTAGAAAACCGTGCAGAGGTTTAAGAGTCACGACTCGGCCTTAACAGAAAACAGTGTGCTAACTTCCTCTCAACGTGGAGCAGAACAACTGGAGAGACAAAACTGACAAAACTCCATCAGTCTGGATTCTGTCAGAAAGAGTTAGAAGTTAGGAATAAAATTAGGCGTTTTTTAGTAATAACTCCTCTGGAAAACGAAGCATGTGTTGCTGCTGAACTGAGAGTTAAATGTGAGTGAGGACCGACAGGCAGGAAGTGATGCAGACATGACGGCGGCGTCTAACCCTCCAGAAGCTCATCAAAGTCGTCGACGAAGAACTCGCGCAGCGGCGGCCTGCGGGGCTGCTTCAGCGTGTTGACGAGCTGCTGGATCTTAGCCGACACCCGACTGCTGACTGGAACACCTGGATGAAGCCCAGCAGAGACAGCAGGCTGAAAACGGCTGGAAAACAGAGCTGGAAACAAAACGGCCAAAAACCACAGCCAGAAACCAAACGACCAGAAAACACAGCCGGAAACAAAACGGCTGGAAAACAAAGCTGGAAACAAAACAGCCAAAAACCACAGCCAGAAACCAAACGACCAGAAAACACAGCCGGAAACAAAACGGCCAAAAACCACAGCCAGAAACCAAACGACCAGAAAACACAGCTGGAAACAAAACGGCCAAAAACCACAGCCAGAAACCAAACGACCAGAAAACACAGCCGGAAACAAAACGGCCAAAAACCACAGCCAGAAACCAAACGACCAGAAAACACAGCCAGAAACAAAACGGCTGTTAATAAAACAGACGGAAAACAGCTGGAAAATACAGCCAAAACAAAACGGCTGGAAAACAGAGCTGGAAACAAAACGACCAGAAAAAACGGCTGGTAACAAAACGGCCATAAAACACAGGATCAGAAACTATTTCATCTGGAAGACGCTAACGAGGCTCAAACAGCAACTGATCCAGAACTGCAACTCTAAAATGCTAATACAGAAATTCATTATGGAGTCATTATTTCAGTTCAGGTCAAAGGTTAAATACCAGGAAGGAAGGACGTGAAATAAGGAAGGAAGGAATCAAAGAACTAAAAAGGAAGAACAGCGGAACGGAAGGACAGAAGGAAGTGCTCTGCACTTCCCGTTTAAAATGCTGCTTGTTCTATTGGCCTCGCCCCCCACTTCCTGTTTACAGATCTGCTGGTGGTGCTGACCCCGCCCCCCACTTCCTGTTTACAGATCTGCTGGTAGTGCTGGCCACGCCCCCCACTTCCTGTTTACAGATCTGCTGGTAGTGCTGGCCTCGCCCCCCACTTCCTGTTTACAGATCTGCTGATGGTGCTGGCCACGCCCCCCACTTCCTGTTTACAGATCTGCTGATGGTGCTGACCCCGCCCCCCACTTCCTGTTTACAGATCTGCTGGTGGTGCTGACCCCGCCCCCCACTTCCTGTTTACAGATCTGCTGATGGTGCTGGCCCCGCCCCCCACTTCCTGTTTACAGATCTGCTGGTGGTGCTGACCCCGCCCCCACTTCACGCCTTGGCTCACCGTCGCCGGTCTCCATGCGCTCGGCGTTGCCGTACTTCTGCGTGCTCCTGGCGATGGTGCCCATGTTGGACATGTGGTGCCGCTCGGTGTGGGAGTGGGACGAGTCCGACGAGTATCCCGTCACGTCCGGCTGCGCCGAGTGGTTCTCTGCAGGAAGACGGACAGGAAGCAGTCAGTCAGTGCCACTTCCTGTTGGCGCTACGCTCCATTAGACCCGTCTGACCGTCACTTTGTGTCACATCCTGCCGCGGTCAGCAGTCTGCTGTTTCATGACTCAGCGTTTTGTTCATGTAAACACTGATGTGAAGCGAGCAGCTTCTCCAAACATTGTCACATAATCTAGTTACAGCTATAAAAATCTGATGAAGTTATTGTCATAAATCATCAATATTCAGCACGGTTCATTCACTTTTCAATTTTAAATCAAAAACATTTTCAAGGAAAGTTTTTAAACAGAAGGATAAGGTAATCTAAAATATATCAAAATGTTATATTTTAAACCATTTCTGTAACACACTCTATAAACAAAATACAAATTTAATTTAAAAAAATGTCCCACTTTCAATAACCAAATTGAGATGATCAATAAGTTATTAGGTATAATAAATATTCATTACATTGAAACAATCCAGACAAATCATGTTAAGTTAAATGAACTTTCTGCTCATATTAATGCTTCAAAACAAAGAAAATTACAACAAAAAAATCTATAAAAAATGTTTCTGCTAAATTCTCTGGCATTTAGCGAACAGAAATAATTTAGGTAATTCCCTAAAATAGTCAAATTTAGCCTGATTTAAGTACAGATAGTGATAAAAATGTCTGTCTTTAGCTGTAAACAATGTTTTCAAATTGTTCTTTTAATCAGATGTTAAATTGCACTTTATTACAAACTGAGCAGTTTGATTATCAAACACATTAAAGGTTGAAAACAATGAAGCATTTAAAAAATGTAAAGCACCGTAGGAACCCTGAAGATGTTTTACTGAATAAAAGGTAAAAATAAATAAATTTAGGTTTGATCTTTGTGAAGTTCGGATCCGTTTTTGTGTGAATTATTCCGTAAGCCGGATTTGGACGCTCAGATCCCGGTCTGGACCTACCCTCCGACTCCAGAGGCGGCGGCCACAGCATGTCCGATCCAAACTCACAGGACCGCCGCAGAGAGCCGCCGTTCTCCGCCACGCTCAGAGCGCCCTTCCTCTTCAGAGACAGGTGGCCGATTCCTGCAGAAACACAGCGCCGTGTCAGAACCGGGTCAGAACACGAGATGCTGCAGGAACAAACGCTGTGACATGGAGCTCTAGTCACCCTAAAATCCAGGCTAAAATACTTTATTCATTAAATAAAACGTTAGAACTCATTGAGTACTTTAAAAGGCTGTTGTAGAAGCTGACGGCTATGGGCAGGAAGGAACTCCTGTAGCAGTCTGTATTACAGTGGTTCCCTGGAAGCCTCTGACTAAAGACACTGTTGTAATAAATACTCAGTATTTTCCTAAATTTTCTTCATTTTATTTTGTGGCTTTTGATTAAAACAGTTTTAATTTGTGCTTTCTCAAGGAGTTTTCACCAAATAAAGCTGAAAAATAAAAGAATCTGAGTTATAAAAAAAAAAATTATCTGAGAATTAGGGCCACTGCAGACAGAAAAAAATATGTAAATTTCCACCAAAAAACTTAGATGAACCTTGGATAAAAGCAAAAATTAAAGAAAAAATGTGATTTTTGAAACTCAGTAATGCCCAAGTTTTTTTTAGGAAATTTCGGAAATTAATCTAAAAATTTCTGAGATTAATTTTGCCGGAAATATACTGCTTTATATATATATATTTAAGTTTTAGGCTTTCATGGCGTTTCAGCCGGTCACAGGCTAACGTTCTAACCGTGATGCGACTGTGACAGCAGGCTCTGCTGGTGGTGCGGCTGGCCCAGGTGAGGGTGGCCCAGGTGCGCCAGGTGCGCGATGTGCGTGTGCGCCAGCGAGTCGGCCAGCCGCCCGGCGTTCCCGCTGCCTCCGCTCTGCGTGGACGACGACGACGAGGAGGTGGAGCCCAGGTGGGCGGGGCCGAGCTGGGAGGGCCGGCTCATCCAGTGCTCCATGCCCGTCATGTCGTCGCCCGGACCCGCCTCCTCCTCTGAGCCCGACGACGAGTCAGAGCACAGCGGCGACAGCCCTGGAGAGTCATGGGAGGATGTTACTTTACACAGCAAATACCAAAACATTCAACATGACAGGAAAAGTTAAGGAAAGAAAAACTCTTTTACCTGCTTAGTCAATTTTATTTTTATAGCAACATGCCAGATCAAAGTGTTTTATACCATAAAAACACAAAAATACAGTGTTTTTATTTGTTAATGTAATAATACAGTAACCAATTATGAAACAAGCCAATGCAACAATACATCTAAATGAAATTAAAAACTAGTGATGGAACTCAATTCAATTGTTTAATTGATTTGACTGCAGACTTTAATTAATTAATCACATTTTAATCAAAAACCATACCTCAACAAAAAAAGCAATATTTTAAATTCAAAAACACTTTTTGCTGCAAAATTATTAAATAAATCAATTATTCTATTTAGGCAATATATATGCTGTTGTCCGTTGCTGCTGTTTGTGAATGTTGCTTGTGCGTCAGATAAACAGGTGTACCAGGAACATGTGAATACAAAGGTTCTGGTCAAAATCTTTGTATATAAAAAATTAAAAAAAATAGAAGCTATTAAAATCTTTCACCCATTAAAACTTTTATGTAGTTAATTAATAAAAACTTCTACAAAGAAGGGATGATTGTTTTAAATGTATTGTTAAATCTGTGGGGTGAAATGATATATTTTTGGTTTTAGTTCCTCTGTGGCTGAGTATCTGAGGAGGAAGAACAACCGTATTGATTTGCTGCTTTGGATTTCTATGGTCCTGTTTTTTCTTGGATTTTTGTTTCTGTGCTTGGATCAAAGCAGCTGAGACTTTTTGTTTTAGGACAGGCTCAATGTTCCAGAGCAGGCGGGAACACGAAACGTTAGAAACGAAGGTGAAAATCCCTCCATTCCTGCCGAACTTCATGAGAAAAAACAAAATATTCCTGATGGCAGTTTCCAGAAAATGAAACATAATGTTCCTGCTGGCCTAACGCTTCACATCCCTGATTAAGATGTACAACAATAGAATCATTTATTAAAGCAGCAATAAAAATCCCAACCTGTAATTGTACGTTTATTGACAGGCCCACAGCATCACAGATTTCCCACCTTACAGTGAGCCTGAGTTGCTTTTTCTAAAGTGTTTGCTGCCAAAAAGCTCGACCTACTGAACAAACACAAAACTAACTCTAGATCCCTTCATATTTTCACATAATTATTGCCCAGACTGTGACATAGAGACGTTAAGATAAGTAGTTACAACATATCTGCCATATTAGAGTGACATGTTCTCTTTTCTTTCCAGTTTTGAAGAAGAGAAATTGGCATCTTGCCCCACAAGGAAATCTGATCAACTTAAAATATTTTTATAAAAAATCTTCATTAAACTTATTTTATACAACTTTTTGAAATCTGTCATATTTATTAAAAAAAATTTCTTAATGTTATTTTCCACTCACAGAATAAATTAACGCTAATTAAAATTTTGATTTTTAAAAATCTTTTCATTGTGAAATTCTGCAGCTGCAAAAAAAGATTCATTTATTGAAACACACATCTTTACAATTAGCGTTTTTTTCACACCTGATAATCCGGTAAACTGGAAGCTGCAACATTCGTTCCATTTCCAGCTGCTGCGATTTGTTTTCTCCCTGCTGAGTCAAACCCACCAAACGATTTGAGAAACTTGTTCCCTTCCTTACCTGTAGGGGCGCTGCACCAACAACCACTGAAGGAAACAACATGAACCCCTCTGAAGACACTGAGTGCAACTTCCATCTTCACTAAATGCAAACAAAAGCAAAGCTGCGTCCGATTGTACCGGTTGGAGGATTTCTGTTTTGTCTTTGGTAAAAGACAACAAGCCATTTCTCCTGCTAGCACTAGGCTAGCAAGCTTGTTTTGGTTACATTTACCCAAAATGCCGCGCGCTGTCGTCCACTTCCTGCTTTTGGAGCGGTCTCCACTCTGCTTTTTGTTCACATAAACATTCAAACTGGACCAGAGTTCACTTCAACCAAACAGACAGAGGTTTGTAGGCGGACCAGAATTTGGTTTTGGTTTGATTACAAATTCACATCTCTCCACACCAACCAGTTTAGGGACAAGCAACAGTTTAGGGCCAGAAAACAAAATATTTCAGCTTCCAAACAAGGAATTAACTTATAATTATCTAAACTATGGAGATTATAAATGCAAAAGTCCGGAAAGAAAAAGATTTCCAATAAGACAAATTTGCCGTTGCAGTACTGTGACCTTTCAGTGACTGAGGCAAAAAGCTCAGCAGCTCAGAGACACCAAATGTCAGTAATTAGTGAATCGGATCTTGTGGCTTGTCAGTGAAACAGCCACAAGAACCAATTTGGGTCCAACATGCTTCAGGCGGCTGAATTTCCTGCTCTGAACAGCAGATAATTGTGAGAGCAGCCGATAAGGCCTGGTGAGAGCCGCTGTGTGCAGACATTTAACTAAGTGTTGCCAGAACGGTGGAAAAACACGACATGATGCGTTCAGGGACACGTCAGCTCTACTTAACCATGTTCTCAAAGGTTAAGGAGCAAATTACAAAGGAACAAACTTATTATATTTCCTTCATTAAGATTCAATCAAAACCAAAATTATTCCATCAACTGTGGTTATGGATGATCTAATGAGCTGATGAGTGAGGTAAAGGTCAGCTGCGCTGGCCGTTTTCTGGACCGTCTCTCAGCAGAAATGCTGCAGAAGGTGACAGGGTTCAGCTTTTACAGGGTTCAGAGAAACCTGCGGCCGGTTTCTCTGTAAATCCCTCCGTGGGTTTTACACGCCACAGAGAATGTGCCTGGTTGCAGTTTTGGGTGGGATGAGCGTTCCTCTGTCAGAGCCGTCTGAGAAAGCAGAGAATCCTGTCTGAGCACAGGGCTGCTTCTCTGGTGGAGTCAGGAGACGCTACTCATTCAATATGAGCTGCTAACGTCACAGCTAACGTTAGCATCTCTATGAGGTGGATCAGAGAAAAACCTTGAGTCTGCCTGGGAGATGACCTGGTGTAGTGAGAGCAGGTTTTGTTTGTGCGCTGTCACCTGGAGGCGTGTAAGCGTCCATGGAGGTCTGGACCACCAGGGAGCGCCGTTTGGAAGGCATGGGCACCGCCATCTTCCTCTCTACGTGTCGCGCCAACACGGCCTGGACCGCCTCAGTGTGGACGTCTGAGGAACAAAGACAGGAAGTTACACGTCTATGGACACACAGGACGACCTTTAGCCTGTTTGTCGTTTTCAAGTTACCAACTCTGAGCTAATTTTCATCTGTTTTTGTGTTTATGTTATGTTCATTTTTAGCAGGACAGACAGAAACACTAAATAAGAGTAAGATAACGTAAGTAAGTCTTCTGATGTAGCCTGAACCTACCTTTTAATTTTGACATGTTGGCTACAGAAGCTTCGTTTCTACTACAAAAATGCACAAAACTTTTTCTATATTCTGCTAATAAGACTTCCTTTAGCATCTTGCAGGCTTCTCTCAGAGTGAATTTGTTCAGATATTAATCTTCCAATAATTTCAAAATTCCTGTCAACTGTAAACATTTTTTAACCCAAAAACATGACGGGCTGCTGGATGGATGACTGCCCTCGCACCCAACCACCAGGCTTAGCAAGTTTTCTGGGGAAAAAGTTGATATTCACTTGGAAAGGTCACAACCAGCTAATCCCAGTACTGCACTAAACCAGACTAAACAAAACGTTAGAATTTCTGAAAAAACCTGAAAACTTAACATAATAAAAACTTTTGTTTTTTACCCAAGGAATACTTAGTTAAGCTTGCTTTGAGATCCACTGGCTGATTAGTGCAATTATTTATTTTAATTGTATTTTTCTGTGTTAGCATTTTTCTTAAGTATTGTCAATACTTTCTTCCTATAACATATATTTTCATATTTTCTGTAAAGTTTTAACATTTTTTAACACAAAAACTCCACTGGTGGCCCGTCTCTGCGCCTCTTCCAGCAGGTTTAGCAGGATTTCTGGGGAAACCCAGACACGTCTGACTGCAGACAGAGTGTGAAAGATTTCCAAGGTGTTGCTCTCAGTTTGTGAAAACCACAATAAAACGGTGCAGCTGGTGTTTCTCTGGGACGAAGCGTGGATCAGGTGGGCTCCCCCGTACCTGATCGGTAGCGCTCGTCTCTGGTTCCGGACGTTCTCCGCCGGTGGAAGCGGGCGGCGGCCGGGGGGCCGAGCGGGGCCCGATGAGACATGGGCCCCTCCATACCTACAAAAGCAGGCAGAAAAGCTTGTGGACACACGGACGGGTTTTTACAGGAACAACATGTATATGCACATGAAAGCAACAGATAAGAGCGCAATAAAGGAAAAACAGAAACATGGAGGTGATTTGAAACGGCAGAAAAATTTTATTTTTCTGACTTCATAACCCAAAATAACCAACATAAAACCAGAAACATGCAGTTATTGCATCTCTGCTCTGCAACAGAACATCTCATCCCTCGACCCAAAGCTTACCCTGGTGTGTGTGATGTGTGTGTGCTTTAGAGACAGGGAGCGACTGCAGCCTGATCAGCGACTGATTCAGAGGAGCAGGCCCAAGCTGAGCTCCAGGGAATCCTAACCTACATCCACTAATGGCGGCTCAAGACTCCATCAATAGAGTACAGTGTTCAGACTACTGTATTCCTCCTGATAGCAGATCGATACTCTAGCAGCGCTATGGGAATATTTCAGCTGAGTGGGCGAAGCGGGTGTGTGGAGGGGGTCAGAGGTTGCTAAATTACCTCCAGCATATGCCCTGATCAGCTTGGACCTCTTCTTCTCATAACCCTTCTGAGTGATGTCCCCTGTGAACAGATAGATAGGCAGAGAGTGAGAGAGGCAGTCTGGCTGCGAGCGACGCTTCTGCTTTCATCAGATATGTTTTGGTTGCACAGATGATCATCTTTTTGTTTTAGGATAATCACTGCAGC
This sequence comes from Xiphophorus maculatus, assembly GCF_002775205.1. Classification (NCBI taxonomy): domain Eukaryota; kingdom Metazoa; phylum Chordata; class Actinopteri; order Cyprinodontiformes; family Poeciliidae; genus Xiphophorus; species Xiphophorus maculatus. The sequence goes on from NC_036463.1 coordinate 23,269,011, forward strand.
CTTTTCTGTCTCTCCCAGTCTTCAACGTCTTTATCTGACTGTTAATCAAAGAGAAAAATGTGAACATAAAGAAAACAAGATGAGATGAAGCGATGCATGATAATGAAAATGAAGAATGGAAAAACAAGACATAAATCATAACCAGATCACCATCCTCTTATCTGAAATATAGCAAATTTAACATTCAAACAAAGATAACCTGAGTAAAAACAAATAGCAGTCGTTAAATTTATAAATGTGAAAATATGGTTCCCCCCTCAGCTAAATCGTGAAATAAATGTGATTAACCGCATGGTTTTGGTCCAGTTTCACTAGAAACAACCACAACTGATTGATGCTTCGTGCAAAGAATCAATAAATCACTTAAATAGAGCCAAAGAATCAATAAATCACTTAAATAGAGCCAAAGAATCAATAAATCACTTAAATAGAGCCAAAGAATCAATAAATCACTTAAACAGAGCCTGTCTGGCGATAGGAAGTAGGCTAAAATATCCCAGAACCAACACATCAGTTCTGAATCTAAAAGCAAAATTCAAGAACTGATGAAAAACAAAGTGAGCTAACTTTAAAAAATGTAAGTCTGCATGTTTCCATCGACTGATTTGTGGACAGTGGGGAACCTTCCCAGGAATGGCCGACCAACAAAGTTTACAACAGCAACAAGTCTAAAACTTTCCAACAAATCACAAAATAACCCAGAACCACATCTGAAGCTCACTAAGGTTAGCGTTCATGATGTAAAAAAGACTGAAGCCACTGCTGAACTATAAACGCTTTCCAGAAATCATGTTGAAGATCCCTGAGACTTGGAAGGTGTAGATCGGGTTGCAGTTACTGTAAAACTGCCGGTTTCAGAAAATAAAACAACACAACAGTCAAACATTGTGGTGGTCAGTGGTTGATTTGTTCCTGGATGACTTGGGACAATTCATGGAACAGTGAAATCTGCTCTCTATAGGAGAAAGTCAGTTTGTGACCTAAAGCTCTGGACTTCTTTGGTTTTGCTGTCAGAGTTCTGGGTTCTACCAGAACCTGCAGGGATGTTTCAGGCATTGTTCACGACTCCAACATGAGTTTGTGGGTTCAGCGTCCAACAGGAGCTGCAGTGACGGATCGTCTCTCCTGGCCGGATCGTTTATGATTCATTTATGTCCGGCCTTCTGAGACACGGAGTAACAAAGTGCTCCCCAAACAGAACCCAGAGGACGTATGGATCCATACATGAGAGCAAACACATAAACTCATAAAAATGGAAGTGAAGGCGCGAACCAGGATTCAAACCCAGGATCTCCTTTCTGCAAGGCAACAGCACTACCAAACGCTCCACCAAAAACTCCAATTTCTTTCGAAATTCAGTCCTAATTTGAGCTTTGTTGACCATTTTTATGACACTGGGAAAAACAGAGAATAAAATAAAATATTAATTGCAACTAACACACATTTTCCAGCTCTTCTCTTCATCAAAGTCAAAATATTAAATATGTTGTTTGCCAAAGGAGCAATAATGCATAAATAAAACATATTTTATTGTTCCAAAAAAGAAATGGGTCTTGTGTAGAGCTGCTGTTATTTATCAGTGTCATCAATCATGTTGGCTATAAACATCAGTTAACTCCAGTATTTTAGTTTTATGTTTGTTTGAATAAATGTATCTTCATATTTATAGGACCTTGCATAATGTCTTGTGCATATTGTACATAACATGCAGTATAGTTGAGCCTGAAATTATTCCTGCTTCTGGCAGATTTTTAAAAAATCTAATAAAATGTTATTTGTGTAGCACATTTCAGCAACAAGGCCTCTCAAAGCGATTTTTATAAAAACACAGAAATACAAAGTCATAGGACACACAGGCAACAATCGAAACTTTTAGTCAAGTGACATCGTTCATTTTTTCAAAAGCAGCTCTAACCAGGTGGGTTTTTAGTCTATATTTAAAGGCACTCCATGTTTCAGCTGTTTTGCAGTTTTCTGGAAGTTTGTTCCAGATTTGTGGTGCATAGAAGCTGAATGCTGCTTTTCCACATTTGTGGTTTAAAGCCATATTAATTTTGCCAACATCTTTCTTCTGACTGGACGTCATATTAACATTTCAGAGCCTCTCAGCCAGAATCAGGACTTGATTAGCACTGGGAGTACCAGGGTTTTCGACTTCTCCCCTGACGTACCGAAACAGGGTCAAAAGACCCTGAGTCCAAACTGACGACTCTGATGGCTCAAATTAGCCTCCATTCATCTCTTCTATTGTTCTATTGTACATGTGGTCGTTGACCGTCAGGCCAGAAGGTAGAAGTGTGAATAGTCCATGTTGGGGGTGGGTATCTATGATACCTACAGGAGATCAGATCTCCTGTAGGTAATGCTCTTCAGTTTAGTTTTGAAGCATACATGAAGTGTTTTTGGAGAGATGTGACTAGGGCTGAAACGATTCATCGAGTAACTCGAGTAACTCGATTACAAAAAATCCTCGAGGAAATTTATCTGCCTCGAAGCTTCGCTAAATTTATTGTATTGTAATAAGCAATGCTGTTAAATACGCAGCACACTGGTCTAGCCGGAGGGTTTTTGTGTTGCACAACGCTACCACTTCCGTTAGCACCTGGAGCACACGTGCTAAGTTTGTAGCTATGGAGGGAACCGGAGAATGCTCAGAAGGAGAACCCCGAAAGTGACAAAAAATGTCAAAAGTTTGGGAACATTTTAGGCTAAACAGAAAGGACAATACAGCGCAATGCATCCACTGCAAAGCAGAATTGGCGTACCACAACAGCACGACATCAATGTTGCAGCATCTGAAGAGAAAACACCCGCTACATGCATCCAACTCGTACACGGTTGCCAACAGGTAACGTTTATGTTCTCTTTGCTAACTACGTTGTGTGATAATCTGCCATGTTATAGATGTAAATTGAGGCACATTATTTTGCTAACGTTACATCTAAACATAGCGGTTACTTAACCGGGTGTAGTGTAAATTGTATGTGACGGTGGAACTGAGAGAAATTATGCAGGACTTAATGTAAGTTTGTTAATAAAAATACGCAGCAACAGATTACAGGCATAAGCTGAAAAGCATTTATTTATTGGTGTCTTTCCATCCTGAAAAGTTACAGTCTTTTCTTCTCGCTACTGTTATGTATGAATTAGAAATTTTTGATTAATATTCCTAATTCTAAATTTGTTTATACCTAAGCAATCAAGAATAAATAATAGCATCGTTTTAATAAAAATAGCAACATTTTTGCATTTTATCATGACTAGTTAAGGCTGCAGAACTCTGTACAAACTCAAACCTTTACATTTTGAGTAAGTTTAATTTTTCCCTAACATATAGATTACATTCTGTTTTCCAATACATAAAAAAACATTTCACTGCATTTAGATTTTTCTGTGATGGTTAAAAATAATGCTTTTAATTAAAGCATCCTCAAAATTGCGTTATTATCAATAAAATGTTAAAGTTAAATGAGTTGTTTACTTAGTTCTTTAACGTGTATGTGTATTACTCACTGAAGATAAATACATAAACTAAAAACTGGAGTATAGACATTTTTATAAGCATATTTGTGAGCCTGCCACTTTATTATTTGAATATAATTTAATATCTTAGTATAACTTTTCTTCAGGTTAAAGCAAACTACTGTTACAAGTAAACTTTCTAAACTACAAACATTTAACTGTTAGGGATGCTCAAAAAGGAGATATTGGACTGATCTGGACTAACTGGTGTTATTGCAGATTTGCCAATAGTTTATTTTATAATTTTTTTTATCCGATTACTCGATTAATCGTAAGAATAATCGATAGATTACTCGATTACTAAAATATTCGTTTACAACAGCCCTAGATGTGACCTTTTGCAGCTGATCCATGATGTTGTGCTGCATTATCCAGGTCATTTTGCCAAATGTACATAGAGTTTGCAAAACATACAATCTGTTTCAAGAAATATGGAAAGGTTTTTCTAAAAGAAATTAGTAATGTTTCTCTTTGAAATAAAGCTAAGAGGGTTTAAAATGACAGTTTAGAAATAAACTAACCAAATTAATTGTGTTGATCCACCTCAAAAAAATCATGCAAAAAGTGTAAGCAAAAGAAATCTGGGAGACTTTGCAGGCGACTGCTTCACCTATTTAGTTCACAAGAACTAATGGCATTTATTTCAGTCATTATTTGCGGGGGGTGACCAAGGTTCCATCACTATGTGACAGCTGGTCAGCAAACCTGGCAAACATGATTGATATGGCAGCACTGAATGCACATGTGCTTTATCAGGCATGCATTGGGGTGCAGGAGAGACGGGTGGACTTCCTGGTTGAGCTTGCAAAAGAGTTCGGTAACTCTCATGTGAGTGAGAAGAAGGCACACAAGGAGAAACTGCTTCGGCAACAACCTTCCACACCCAGCTCAGGCAAAAGGGCGAAGTGTCAGGTCAACCATCGATGCAGGACGCGTGTCCTGAGGCTGAAACATCATCAGTGACCCCTCACACCCCACCATGGACTGTTCTCCCTGCTGCCCTCTGGAAAGAGGTTCTGCAGCAACCGGTGCAGGTCCACCAGGTTCTGAAACAGCTTTTTCCCACTTGCCATCAGACTGCTGCACTCTTAACTGGACTGCACTCAAAAACTGGTCTCCACTTTATACCTTGCACATGTACAGAGCTAAATAACTTCTATTTTACTGTCAGTCCTGCACTTTATATTCATATTTATATTCATATTTTATACTGTATTTTATTTTACTCTGGAGTAACCTCACAACATTGGAACCTCAAACACTGTCCTGAGCCGTATGCAACGAAATTTCGTTCTGTATTCACCCTGTGCATGCAAAATGATAATAAAGTCAGTCTAAGTCTAAGGAACAATTGTGCAACTGTGAGATGCGTTGAGGCCATTACCAGGGTACTTATAAGGTAATGGCCATATTCACAGAACAAAAGCACCTGCTAGATAAAATCCTTCAGGTCAATCGACCCATCTCTGGGGTCCAAAGGTAGAAATGTTAAATGACCTTTCTCTGGTACGTAAAGAACCTGGAGAAAACTAGAGATTAGGGTGATGGCAGGCAGGTTTTCCTAAGGACTGTGGAGACGTGTGAAAGACTCAGTCCAGGATTAACTACCTCACAGAGCAGAAGTTTCCTCCATCAGTCTTAGCGAGGAAACCCAAGGAGCTACATGAGCTAAACGGCGCTCTGCAACCAAAGAGACGACGACATCAGCGGCCCTGTCATCAAACCGAGGGCGGCCATGACAGTGGACAGACACAGAGGTCAGTGGGTGACAGGGAAGGTGAGGGGTTCATTACAGTCCCTGAGGGGGGTCTTCACTGCCATGGCAACCTTACACCAAACCAACACAATCACCAGCTATCAATCGCACCCTACGGTCTGCACAGCACCGCTAATTTCTGCTGATACTTCCTGGTTTACCCCAATTAAATGTTAAACTGCCTCTCCAGTTGCTGATTATTGATTATTCTTTGGAAGGTCAGGGAGAGTAAACAGAAGATGTGTAACTTCATGCTTTACAGTTTTCCCAATAACAGGAGAAAATGGGGAATAATTTGTACTTGCAGTAAAACGATGGATGTTTTCCACTCGCTAAGCTATTTTTCTGAGTCGTGAAACGCAGACAAACTACCAGAACACAGGCAGTCATTCACTTCTCCTCAACCTTTTTAATATCTTGTGTTTTGACACACAGTTTTCTAAAATTAAACAAGATAAACAGCTTCAGCAAATGTTGCTAAACCGAGCAGAAGGAGCATCTGTGTGGAGTATTTTCAGCCCTGCTCCAGAGCTGCAGTGGGTGTTTCCTACAGCAGGATGATTTATGTGGAACCCGACCCAAACAAACCAGTAATGAAGGAACATGTCAGCAGTTAGACTGGGACGGGTTCTGGAGGACAATCCGTCTGGGTTCAGGTGAACAAAGAAAACAAGAATAAATCACTGCTGGGTCGAATCTTTCTGCAGACAGCAAGACTAATGGAGGACTGTGTAAGTCTGAACACAACCAGACAACAGCTTCTTCACACTAAAGAGTTTACAGTCATGAGGAAAAGAAACACTCCCTCCTACAGATGATTCAGCAAATAATAAAAATACATTATTATAATCTGAACAGGGTTTTACTTTTGAGCTTTCAGCAACTCTTAAAACTTTTTCAAGACTATTATGAAGAAAATGTAAGAGACTAGAAAAGACTGGTGACGCTACAAAGCTAGCTAGCAATAGTATATCAGCAGCTAGTTAGCAGTAGCCTCAATGGCCTCGAGTCACAAACGCAATGAAGATGCCTGCGCATCACTCAAAGTTTAACCTGTCCTGTGAGAAAAAAAATGATGAAATTGTTCTGCCACGACAAAATTTAAGATGTGATTAACAAATTCAAGATCAACTTACATTTTTAAAATGAATTTAAGACTTTTTAAAGATTCACAGACACCCTGCTGACCTAACTTCTATGTAAAGATGCAGAATTTATTAGCGACCAGGTGCTGCGGATCATCAGTGGGACGGGTCCATAAAGCTGCTCTTTTTCCAGTTTGCTGGCCTGCAGAGTTCAATGCCAAACCAGAAAGACACCAGCAGTGAGCTTTAGAGCAGAAACTGCTGCTTGACATCAGTTTTGGAAGGTATATTAAGCACATTTCCAAACTATTTGACGTCATTCTGCAGCTGTAAGTCTTCCCAGGAAGTCCACCATGATCAGCCCGTGCAAGTTTCAGAGAGTTAACTAAAAAACTCACAAGCTCCATCTTAGACTCTGCAGTTAGCAGGTTAAATGTTCTGACAGGAGAGGTGAAGAAGAATGAACATGTATGGCTGTCTGGAAGGGCTTAAAGGAGAAAAACTACCACTTAGGATGTTTCACTAAGGATTTTTTTTACACCTGATAGTCTGGCAACCAAAGTCACAACATTTGTTACATTTTCAGCTGCTGCGATTCTCTTTATCGCTGCACTGAGTTAAACAAACCAAACCATTTGAGCAACCTGTTCCCCTCCTCGCCAGTGGGGGCGCTGCACCAAGAACTACTGAAGGAAACATCTGAAGACTCTGAGAGTAACTTCTTTCTTTATCAAATGTAAAAATGTAGTAGCCTCAGATTTCAGAAGTTGGAGGATTTCTCTTTTGTTTTTGGTAAAGACCAGGAGCCATTTCTCCCAATAGCGCTAGGCTAGTTGTTATTGGCCTCACTAGATACTCGCACTAGCTATCCAAACAGCTAAACAATCTTGAAAGATGAAGAAAATCCTGACGGCGATGACTGGTTAACAAAGTTTACTTCAGTGATAGTTCAATAATTTTCTTCTCCTTCCTTTTTTTGTGAAACTGTAACATGCAGAAATGCAATGTATTACAATCTAGGCTTTACAGAGCGATACAAATAAAATAAAGGACCAACATGGCATTGACTTTCAATGAAATGAGGATGTTAGCTAGCGATTAGCAACAAAAATTAGCATATGAAAACGGACTCATTAGCATAATAATAACGGGCTATAAACATACAACTTTACACAATACCATCATATTATGTAACATTACAGGTGCCTTAATGTTTTTACCAAGTAATACTCACAGACAATGCTTTAACAAACACCAAGAAAGAACTAGGAGGAGTGTAGAGCGGCCATTTGATTCTGGGCAAAGCACTTCCTGTCCATATTCTTCTTCTACTATTAACTTAAACAATAACTTAAAGTGACCACAAGGTGGCGTATTTCAACTAATAATAACACTAGTAATATTCTACAGTGTTGTATAGTTACGAAGTAAAAATACTTCACTACTTTACTTAAGTATATTTTGGAGTACTTCATACTTTCCTCGAGTATGAAAATTTTTGATGACTTTCACTTTTACTTCACTATATTTCCGAACTTAATTGCGTACTTTTACTCCGATACATTTTCAATGTGTGGTTTAGTTACTCGTTACAAAAAAGCGAGAGAGAGAAACAAAGTGTTTTGATCCCACCTACTGATTAGCAAGTAGCAAGCAGGCTACCGAACAAAGTCGGTACCCTACTTGCCTGGGCTGGTTCATCACCACCAATAGGATACACCTGTTTCGCTTCTTCCATTAAACACAAAGCAAGTCTGGCAATCAGCAGCAGCCACATGGAGGAGGAGACGGAGACCACAACGACTGCAACTATGTCGGACACGGCTCCAGCGGAACCACCAGCTGGTGATGAGAGCCCATGGCCTTAAACACAATATACTCTTTTGTGGGTGTTAAAGATTCGTCGTACCGCATGCAGTTTATGTTATTCCTGCCCGAAGATGTGGAAATTCTATCTTACAAAAACTCCCCGTCCAACTTGAAGAAACACATCGAGGTAACTTCTTATGAAATGGTTATAATCCTCCTGTTTCAGTAACTATAGCTTGGTCACTAGACACTACTGTATTGTGAAACATTGACCATAAATGAACTTTGTTTGGCATTGTTTCAGTTCCATACGTGGCGTATTTAGCTTAGGCCTAATGTTGACTGTATCAGGCTACCTAGACTCCTCTGTTCAAGGGGGACAGAAGCCATAGCGATAGCAATTTAGACTAAATTTAACGAATATAGGAAAGGCATGCAAGTTCAAAACCAGGTTTACAGATGCCAATAAGCTGCATTTCCCTCCCAATTCTTTTTTTCTTTTGCATAATGACCAGTTGTGTGCACCACCTACTGACTGTAGCATTGACTGATTCACTGATTTGTGAAGTAGAGTAATCGTAACAGATCTTTTTCTTCAGGTTGGCCGCATTTTCTGTACTATTTATTTTTCTCATTTTCAGCACTGACCTTACTTGAAGGGAAAACTTAAGGCTTACAAAAACTTTGTATTTTCTGTCCTGGAGGGTATACTAAGAAGCTGGTTCAGTTGTAAAGCAGGTTAAGTTAACCTTGTGCTATAGGTAAAGCACCTAATTTTCTTAACTAAATGATGCCTGCAGGTATATCTATTAGCAGGTTTCATTTTGCCTGCACTTGGTTGGGTACATTATTTTAAGTGTATTTGACAAGTTTACCAAAATATAAAAAATGTCATTCAAACTGCATTTGCTTTGTTTTACTTTTTACTTGTACTTTTCATTACATTAGTTGAGTACATCCATTTTTACAGTAATTTCCATACTTAAGTACAAGAAGTTTCAGATACTGTAAGACTTTAACTCAAGTAACATTTCAGTCAGTGACTTCGACTTTTACCAAAGTCATATTTTGGAGAGGTACTTATACTTTTACTTGACTCTGAGATTTCAGTACTTTATACAACACTGATATTCTACACAATAAACATAACACTAGTGTTTGTTTTGGTTGGATTTACCCAGAATGCCCTGCGCTGTAGTCCACTTCCTGCTTTTGGAGCTGTCTGCGGTCCGCTTAGTGTTTGCATATGCATTGAAACCGCACCAGAGTTCACTTCAAATGAACCCAGACTGAGGTTTGTAGGACTTCACTTTTCAGGTCTTCATCAGAGTTTTATTACACATTCACAGCTCTCCAAACAAACCGGACTTTCAAACGGACTAGACTAAACAATGCTGGTGACAATGCACCCTAAAACGATCATCACACAATCTGTTGAGCACGGTGTGGGAAGTGTGATGTCTCGGACTTCTACCGTAAACTCTTCAGCGAACCAGATGTGGTAAAGCACGTTTCTACCGGAGCAGCGTCTCTGCTGACTTCATGGATAACATATGCTGAGCTGTGGGGAGTCTCTGGAGTGCAGGGAGGAAATATGTGAGCAGAAACACGAATGAGGGGAAAATAAAGCAGATTCGCTGCAGGGCTGTGATGACTGAAAGGTGTCGGTCTGCAGCTGAATCACAGACGACAGAGAGTGCAGAGAAAACGAGCCTCCGCTGTTTTTAATCACCCAGAATCAAATCAAATGGATTGATTTAACTCAAATGAGGAGAGAGAGGGAAATAAAGAGTTGATAATCTGATGGTGGAGAACAGCCAGAACATCTGGGTCCAATCTTCTGATCGGTGCCGGTAAGCTTCGTCTGTGTGCTATAAAACCAACAGATGCCTCCAGCTTCTTCTTCTCTCTGATCAGCCGCAGTGGAACAACATTCTCTGTTCTTCTATTTTTTACTCTCTTACAAACACACCCGAGGTCCGTGGGGAGACGCCATCTTCCACTCGCAGCGCAGCGCAGCAGAGCTGGGAGGGTGTTGCCTAGCAACGGTTCTCTTGGAGAAGGCCTGAGATGGCCATCTTGGATTTGGAGCATCAGATGAGAGATGCTCCAACCTTTTAAACTCATAGGCGAAGGTGAAAACCAGGAGGAAGATTTTTACACATCCAGACTTTATTTTTTATGGTTTATAAAATTCAAGAACTTTTCAAGCATTTTCAAGATACGTTTTCAAACTTTTCCAGCACCACACTGCACAAATGAACTAAAAAACTGTTTCAATTCACTATTATATTCACTATATGATCATTTATCACTGTTATTAATCATGTCCTGTGACTAGAGCTGAAATGATTAATCAGATTAATTGTGATGAATTGATCAATAAAATAATTGTCAACAAATATAGTTATCAATTAATCACAAACTGGAGTACACAGATTCAAAAAACGCCATTTACTGAAAAAACATCATACTCAGAGCTATAATTAAACCCAAACTGTACATTATATGCATACATATTACATTTAAAATAAAAACACCTTGGCAGAATACTACTGGTATGCATTTTAGTGCATTTTAAAATAAAATGCTTATTTTCCTAAAAAAAGGAATTAAATTATTTGCTTATTTGGATCTGTTAATGTATTCCTAACATTGTACAAAAGACTTAAAAGGTTAAATGAAAAATCGGTAGAATGATTTTTAATCAGTTCTTTCGATTAAACTAAAATAATTTTTAGCTACGCGTGATAGTATCTGTCTTCTACAGCAGGCAAACTAAAATAAAATAACATTTTATGTTTTGAAATGTGTTTCTCACAACTTTTACGGCTGACTGGTCTGAGAACAAAACATTGACAAAAAAATCCTTCAGCCTTGTAAACGTTGTTTATCGTAATATAAGCAACATTTAATGCAATGAAACAGATCAATAAGTCATTGTTAGAAATAATACATATTCATTACACTGAAATAATAAAAACAAATCCTGTTATAGTAAATGACGCTTAAACACAAAATAAAAAGAAAGTTACAAAATAATCTATAAATGTTACTGTGGAATATTGTCTCTGCTATTGAGCTGTTAGCATATGGCAAGTCTTCAATCAGAGGCTTCTTCAGATTTGTTGCAGTACTGACTGCTACTGGAGATCCTTCTGGATGTTATGAGTTACGACAGCTGATACTAAGGTGAAAATTGCAAATTGACATATTCTGCATGTACATAAATATTTAAGAAACTAAATATTTTGTGTTTTCTACTCAATCCTCCGCCTGCCTAACGTAGCTTTGGTTCATCATTGGTGGCAGTCAAGCAGCAAGAAGGCTTGCAAAGTGTGACAGATAATAGCAAAACAAAGCAAAGAATTGGAAATAAGAAGGTTAACATTCTGGATGGTTTGTTACCAGAAAGATGGCTGAGTGCTATCTGAAGGAAAACAGAGCTGACCGTTTGATTTTTCTCCAAAGCCACATTTCAGCTCTGGTTTTCTCCTCCTTTAAGCCCCGTTTGTTTGTTTGGTTTCCTGGAGCTCTAATACGTGCTGGAACTGCTCTGTGATTCTCGGGAACTTGACATTTATCATCCAATGTAAAAATAAATGGCTCATTATACACAGCGTCGGAGCAGAGTGTGCTGAAAATGTCACGTACTGAAAACAGGCAACACGTCTGGTCATATGGAGCGGCTTATTCAGCCAGCCTCCGACTTCTGTCCTCAGCAGCAACCAGGAGCAAATGTTTCTGAGGCCGTGTTGGGAGGAGAGAAAAATCCAAATGTTTGGAAATTCATAAGCAGAATCACTTAGATGATGGAATATCAGATACAAATCTTTCAGTGTCTAGAGATTTGATTCAATTCTGATTTATAGGATGACGATTCGATTCATTTGTAATTCAGAAACGGTCTAGAAAATCTGTCTGAATGATGAGACTGACAAGAGGAAAAGACAGTAAACAAACAAAAACATTTATTTACAACTATGAAATCTATTTTAGAGGATTGCCATGATTGTGATTCTCTGTAGAATTTTTTCTTCTATAGAATATATTCCATAAGAACAGCATGGAACCAGAAGCAGCTGCAGGATCCAGATGTGGAAGTTTGATAAAAATGAAACGAGTCGTCGGTGCGTCGCATCATCTCCATGGCGACCGGCTCACCCAGCCTCCTCTGAGCAGCTGCGTGTGTCACACTCAGCAGACCCCGGGCGGTCCCACTCACGTGTGCAGCGTCCTTTAGCTCTGCGGCCCGTCTCGACCCATCTGGGCCTGGCCGAGCCGGCGGCCCATTAACAAACACTGAACAGGAAGCAGGGCGCCCAGTTGGAGCACTGGGTCAAGGTCGTACTGTAAGGTCATCCAGTGGCGGCTTGGTCAACGCCTAGTGCTGAGTGTTGGGCTGCAGGCGGACCGGCTGCCCAGTTCTACAGAACCAGACCCAGAATGACTAGCAACACAAAAAACTGACGCCACTAATTAGCCGAATTATTTCCAGTTAGTCAGTATTACTATCCCAGTTAACCCAGTTCCACAGAGCAAAATTACTTCAACAGCACATCAACCATTTTTCAGGAAGTCATAGAATCCAGAACATCTAAAGCTCTGCTGGCCTTAAACGCCTTGGGGAAGGTCAAAGTTCATAATTAAACAGTGAGAAATAGAGGCAGAAATTTACCAGCAAACATCGTGAAGATCCTGAAGAGCCTCCAGAAATCAATTTGTTCCTCTTGTTTTCAGTTCTGCTTCCTTTTTAATCTCAATAATAAACATTTTCATTTAATCACAAGCTCTGCTGATCTCTGATTCAAATGTCTCATCATAATCAGAAACAATCAGTTGATCAGGAATGAATAAAGTCCATAAGCTGCTCTTTGTACCAAACAGAGACGCATGTTTCAGCAGGAGTGACGCCTCTCTGCTCCGCTCTCACGTTTTTCACTCTGACCCAATTAAAAGCTGCGGATCTCACAGCAACATAAACATTTATATCCTCAAACACAAGTTTCGATCATATTCACTGAATTAATTGGTTCTTAATGGGCAGAAATAGAAAACCAGTTATCCAGTACAGTAGTCACTTAAAACGATAAAAAAAATGATGTCACTACGATCATTTAGGGTTTTAACTAAAGATGGTGACTCGACTTTGATATTACAGATCAAATTGCACTGAAGTTGCAAAAATTAAAGCTTCAGATTTGACTTAGACTTGTGCTGTAGAGATTTGTACCTTGACATGAGCAATACATGAAGATGTACCGGTACCACAATATCAAAACTAGACCAAAAATAAAGGCCCAGTTATTCAGCTGCCAGTTGAAACGATAAAAACAAAATGTCGCCATGGTAATTTAGAGTTTTACTACTTGGACTTTTTATCTTTTAGGACGTGTCTTAGCCTTTTCTTTGAAAAACTTGAGACTGTTTGTTTAATTTCATTAAGACAAAGTGAGCATAAATTAGCTTGGATGTGTTATTATTTTCTGAAAGAAAATCACCAAAATCAGAATTTTTCTATTAGATCTCAAAGAAAAACAAAAGATATGATCAATCAGTAAACTATTTTTTGGATGATTAGGGTTTGATGATGGACATATTGAGGATCTAGAATCTGTTAATCTGAACCGAGGTGAGGATGTGTTCGTCTTTAAAAGCTGACAGGAAGAAACATTTCCTGCCAGACTTCTTTGTTTCTGCTGAGTGAGGCTGTGAGGTCTGGTGAAGTGACGCTGCACAAACTGGACGTAAGAAATGCAACGGCGCTCTAAAGTCGTTAAACCTCAGCAGAGCGGTCAGGCTTGTCATGGTTCTGGACCTTCTGACGGAGGACCGTCAGCAGAATCATGAGCAGTGAAGTTACACAGCCCACAGTGTGTTTGTGTGGAGTGGGGCGACGGAGACGAACGTCAGTGTAACCAGGCGGCGCAGCCAGCGCTGACAGCGTGTCCATTCTGAAAACACACCGACGCATCAGTCAGCCAGCTGTCACCAGATCAAATGCCTTCAGAAATGGAAACATGCCGCGGTTTCCTCCGCTGTCCGTTAACGGAGGAACGTTCATCCTCCGCTAACCGCTAACGGAGGAACGTTCATCCTCCGCTAACCGCTAACAGAGGAACCTTCATCCTCCGCTGTCCGCTAACGGAGGAATGTTCATCCTCCGCTAACCGCTAACAGAGGAACCCTCATCCTCCGCTAACCGCTAACGGAGGAACGTTCATCCTCCGCTAACCGCTAACAGAGGAACCTTCATCCTCCACTGTCCGCTAACGGAGGAACGTTCATCCTCCACTGTCCGCTAACGGAGAAACGTTCATCCTCCGCTAACAGCTAACGGAGGAACCTTCATCCTCCGCTGTGCGTTAACGGAGGAACCTTCATCCTCCGCTGTGCGCTAACGGAGGAACCTTCATCCTCCGCTGTCCGCTAACGGAGAAACGTTCATCCTCCGCTAACCGCTAACGGAGGAATGTTCATCCTCCGCTAACCGCTAACAGAGGAACCCTCATCCTCCGCTAACCGCTAACAGAGGAACCTTCATCCTCCACTGTCCGCTAACGGAGGAACGTTCATCCTCCACTGTCCGCTAACGGAGAAACGTTCATCCTCCGCTAACAGCTAACGGAGGAACCTTCATCCTCCGCTGTGCGTTAACGGAGGAACCTTCATCCTCCGCTGTGCGCTAACGGAGGAACCTTCATCCTCCGCTGTGCGTTAACGGAGGAACCTTCATCCTCCGCTGTGCGCTAACGGAGGAACATTGGGCCTTCGCTGTCTGCTAACGGAGGAACCTTCATCCTCCGCTGTGCGTTAACGGAGGAACCTTCATCCTCCGCTGTGCGCTAACGGAGGAACGTCGGGCCTTCGCTGTCCGCTAACGGAGGAACGTTGGGCCTCCACTGTCCGCTAACGGAGGAACCTTCATGGTCATATATCTGACCAATTTTATATTCAATGGACACTTTAGCCCAGAATAAAAAAATCTTAATATTTGAACCTGAATATTTCCATCACATAATTTAATCAAACTGAAAAATACGTCTCATGATCTAAATATACAGATGAAACCAGACGTTTACATACAGTTAATTCAGACCAAACTTCTCTTACTTTACTTCCATTTGCTAAAAGTTCATTTATTTAACATCTTCAAGACCAGAAGTTTACATACATTTCCTCAGTATTCGGCAGCGTCGCCTTTAAAATGATACAAGCTTCCCCTGACAGTTTGCTGAGTTCTGGTCCATTCCTCCTGACAGAACCAGTGGAACTGGATCAGGTTTGTAGTCTGCCTCAGTCTCAAACACCTCAGACTAATATTAAAAAGTCTAACTTTTTCAAACAGCTGTAAAATTATAATAAAAGTTGTTTATTTTGGTTAAATTTGCTTCCCAAACCCAGCAGCCTGCTGACAGAACCACGACACACAGGAAGTAATCAGGGATTATGAAAGACGCCATAAATGATCCCAGCTCCACAGAAACAGAGCTGACCTGAAACGCACCGCTGCAGGCCACATGATGAGCATCGCTGCGTCGCATGCAGGCTCACATGCGGAGCAAAGCAGGGCTGCATCTCTAACGAAGAAAACTCTCAATCTGCAGCGCTGCAGAAGGTCAGAGGTGAAACACCAGAATCACGAACAGGTTGATTATGAATGTCCAGTTATAAACTACACAGGCTGCAGGTTTCACACTTTACTGATTAAATATTAGATTATTTCTTTTTATTGTTCTGTCTGGTCTCAGTTGGTTTTCCCTGGATAAAGCTGCAGGTTTTTATGGGACAAATAAGAAAAACTTTCCAGAAGGTCTTTGAGCTTCATCACATAAAACTGGAATGGATACTTGAAGGTGTGTAGGACATGTCAGAGATCACAGTTTGGTCTGATCTGTAATGCTGCAGGAGCAAAATGCTCTGAGACGCTGAAGAATATTGACTTTTAATGGCTGGAGGTCACAGAAAGGCGCTGGAGGAGACAGGATTCAGCGGCGGAGAGTCGGCTGATTGCTCAGTTTATCTAATAAACAGGTGGAGCGCCGATTATCTGCCAGGTTGGAGTCAAACACTGTAGCTCAACCCATCAAATCTGACAGACAACCGCACCGATCTGCAGCTCTCATCTTCTACAGGCTGGAGTTTATTAGATAAAACACTAAAGTTTGTCAAAACCTGCATGCAGACAGTTGATCTGGAGGTTTCCTGTTTTAAACCCAATAAAGCTGCGTTCAGGTTGCCATGTTGGCTTAGATTAAAGTCATGTTATTATTGTGTCGTTGTGATTTTTAAGGTAATCCGCATGTATACCGGCAGCTTTCAGATTCCCTTTCACAGTCGTTTTACTTCAGTCGTATCAATCGTACAAATTCCCAATAACACACCGAAGTTTGTTATTGTGATGAAATGTTACATATTTTCCATGACTAACAGATGAGATGAGGTGATTCTGCTCTGAGTTACTAAACTGACTAATCACTTTTATTTGCCTCCTTTTCCTTTAGCTTCATAAGCAGAGACAAACTTGACCTCTATGGACATTTCAAACCAGGACTGGGCGATACGGCTTACAAATAAATCTGCCATTCTTTTTCCTCGCTTTGTTCCTTGAAAAAAGATCCAAATGAGAGAAAATATCTTTAAAAAATGGCTTTTATTTCAACCTTTCCTTCAGCGAGTTGACAAGCCGTAAAAAATGCTTTTCAAACAAGATGGCCACCCCGGGTGCACTTACATCACTCTGAAGACTCAAGGAGAGCATTGGTGAAATAAAAAAATCCATTTTAAAAAATTAAATCTTCAAAAATAGAAAATTTGATTATTGATCAAATTGATTTATCTATTTTTCAATTAGTAAAAACAGCTGTTGACAGGAAGGTTCTCCAGTAGCAGTCAGTCTTGCAACAAATCTCAAGAGGCCTCTGACTGAAAACTGTACAACTGTCTTGACATGCTAGTGGCTTAATATGTGGCAACAAGCTCTGCTAATCCTCCTCCTTTGCTTTTGCTTTTTAATTTTCTGTCTGGCTGTCTGGTTGGAGACAACCAGACAGCCAGACAGGAGGGGAAGAGACGGTTTGAACTTCCTCCTTCTCTCTCTGCTCTTTTTCAACGTTTCTGGGATTTGAAGTTGTAGTTCAGGTATTATTTGAAGTTTTTAGATACTAATCAGCTCCTTCCAGTTGTAAAAAAGTAAAAGCAAAATTTCTTCCTGTCTGCACAGCATCTAAAACCAGAAGGAATATTTGTCCGAACATCCAAAAATTCAACCCAAAAATATCAACAAAGGTCTTCAAACACAACAAATGATTGGAGTATTTTCTGTAGCAGCTGAGCTACTGTTGCCTAAATGAGGTCAGGACCAACTGGGCCGCAGGAATCCGTAGAACTGGTCGAGCCTGGAAACGCTGTGCAGGGCGCAGATCAACGACATCTGAAATATTACAATCCACACATTCCTGTGTGGTGCTAATATTATCCACCCAGAACCAAAGACAAATACAGTCTGACAGAACCTCGCTGCTTTTCAGAGTCTGTCTGATAGCTTTAATTTTTCAAAATGATTAACGATCAGATCACTGCTCTGGATTTCCTTTAGGAATCAAAACTGATAACTCAGAACGTAAACATGGGCTGGTAAAACTCCGACCGGTTTGTTCCTGCATCACTGCAGCACTGTTATTAAATCAACACCAAGAAAAGAAGAACCAGACCACCACCCAGCTCTGCTCAGCTCAGTCTGACTAAAGTTCCCACATTTTCACAGAAACCCGGAAGGCAAACTCACTAAACGTCTTCCTGACTGCAGTAAAACAGAGGAATTCTGGGAGTTTTTTATACAGGTGAGTCAATCAAGTCAAGAATCCAAGCTTTATGTGATCAGAGACAGTTTAAAAAGTGAAAAGTTTTACAGCGACTGCTCTCTCACACAGTGTGGCATCACCTCCGCTCCTGATTTAAATGATGATTTGGAACAAACTGGATTTGTAACTGTTGGCCTTTGAGAAACCTAGAAACTAGGTGTTATTATTATTGTTGACGGCTTTAGAGGTGGGCGATAAGGACTTTATCACGATATTTTGTTAGTATTCTGATAGCAAATGTGAAGAGAAGAGTTATTTACTAACTTTTTTAGCTAGTATATCGCTGTAACTGTGTGTCACAGCAGTTATAGTCCCACTAATACAAACACTGCTTTTGAAACATTCCTATTTGTAACACACTTCTTTAGCTAATGTAAGATCCTAAAAACAGCTGAATCATTTTATCTCCCCAATAACCACAAATTGGTGCATCTCTGCTTTTTTTTCTTGGTTTTGTTAAACTATAAAAGCTTTAAAATAGCTCTAGTTAGCTTTTTTATTTACTAGTAACTATAGTGTTTATTACTGATCTTTGTTTTTCTAGACATTTAGTCTAGTCATCTAGTCATAAAAGTATAAAATGTACTATTTAACTGAGTTTAAAATCACAATATCTGCTCATTGAACTCAAAGATATTCTTTCCAGTTTTGATAAACATGGAAAAAGAAGGTAATTTTATGAAAAACATCAACAACAACCCTGTTTACATCAGGAGCAACCGGCATGCTGCCCAGACAGTTTTAAAATAAAACCATTTATAATTTTTTTAAAAGTCACGGCCTTTTGGTTAATCCTCTGAAACGCTGCCCTATATTAAAACAGCTTGGTCTCATTTGGTAACCGATTGCTCAGTCTCCCTCAGAGATCAGCAGCAGAAAAAAACACCTGAGCGTCCGGACCGAGCTGGTTCTGGAGGTCCACTTCACCTCAGGAGATCTCAAAAAAAGAAGAGTCCTGATTGTGTGTCAACCTTTCCATGATAAATAATTCAGCATTCATTCCAGAGTTTGCAATAAACATATTGGAAAGATTGTTTTGTTTTTTTAGCAAAACAGCTGCAGATTTAGCTGCAGCTTGCTGTCAGGATGTTTCTCCAAAATAAAAGGAGAATTTTAGGTGAAGAATGTGAATTTCACATGAGCCGATATGAATAAAATATGTGATTCCCATTATATAAGCCGGTCAGGAAGAAAATCTGAGCTCGGATGTGGGTTCAACTCACAATCCAGGGAGAGAAGGAGCATCCTGCTCCTCACCCTCCAGCTCCGCAGGCCCAGAAAAACACGCACAGGGAGAGGACGGGGCGCCCGGAGCCGGGGAGCCTCTGTGTGCTGCGGTGTCACGCAGCGTCGCACCGCAAAGCTATTATTAAAACCGACCACACACACACACACACACACACGCCCGCACACACACACTCACGCAGTCAGTCAGTCAGGTAGGCCAGGCTGCTTGTGTCAACATCTCAAGGTCACAGCACGGCTCTGTTTTTGGATCGGAACCGGCAGAACAACGCGGTGTTTCCCTAAAAGCGGCACCGCGGCTGAGACAAAGTGCAGCGGCCCAACCCAGCAGCCGGATCCCGCTCTGCCCTCACCCTCCCCGGGCAGCACGGAGCTGCTCAGGCCGGTTCCTCCGGCTGACAAACATCTGGATGGGAGGAGCGGGAGGAAGAGGAGGAGGATGAGGCCGCAGGAATGAACGGCCGGATTCCGCTACTAGTGAACAACCGGTGAGGATGGAGATGAGATAAGGTGATGAGGATGAAGAGGAGGGAGAGAAGGAGGAAGGAGGAGGGGGGAGGTTTGCGCTCTTTTTCTCTCCCCCCATTTTCTAATTAATTCCTTACCCTCTGACAGCTCCAGCTCCAGCTCCGCCAGCCGGGCTCGGATCTCCAACGGTATCGGCGACGCCTCACGGTCCGCCATTCGGCTGGTACCGAAGAAAACAGCTCTCCGGCGGTAACAGCTACCTCCTCAGCCGCTCCTGCCTCCTCCTGGCTCGGCTCGGAGGCGGTGGGGGGAGTGCTTCTCCTTCTCCTTCTCCTCGGCGGCCCCTCCTCAGCGGAGGCGCGTAAAGACAGCGAGGCGTCGGGGTAGAACAAAGAGGATAAATCTGGGTCCGGTTTTAACGGGGGTCCGCCATGTTGCCCGCTTCCTTGGCTCGGTGAAGACCCCCTGTGGTTCGGTCGGTTCTCCTCTCTGCCGCTGCGGAGGTTCTGCTGGCGGTTGTGATGAGGATGATGAGGCTCGCGCAGCACCGCACTCGCAGCCGTTTGAAGCTTGCTGCTGTCACGTGACTGTACGGAAAGCGGTGGTGACACTCATCACCTGCAGGGGGCGCAGCGAACAACCACACCTACAGAGAGACACCGCTTCAGTTACACCTGACTGAAATACGAGATCAGCATAATTTTTATATTTCATCCACTGAATATCTACTAAATGTATCTATTAAATTAAGTTGTGATTAACTAAAAACTGTTTTAATGAAAAATGCCTAAAATTAACAAGTTAATTTTAGGCATTTTTACTGCAAAAATGTTCTTGTTTTACAAAAAATAAAACATATAATTGTAATAGTAGTGCCATTACGTCGTTTTTTTCATTTTTATGTTTCACAACATATGTTTCTAATTTTAAATTAAACCAATTGTTCTTATTAAATGATATAGTTACTTTCTTGCTTAGTTAATGACTTTAAAAAATATAGTAACATGTTTATTAAGTTTGTGGAAAAATTAATTAAAAATAATACAATAAAATAAACAATTTTGATATTTTATTAGTTGTTCATTTGATCTTTCCTTGCATTAAAATGTATTTCTTTAATGTAATATTTAACATGAAAAATAAAACAAGATATTTTTTAAAACAAAATGCTCCACTGTGTAATAAAGTTTGCATTGGGTTTTACTGACTTAGACTCTTGAAATTCGACTGTTAATTTTCTTGCTTAAAAATAATTTTAGTATTGAATTATTTCATTTAAAAATAAATTTGTTGGACTGACTTGAGAAATTTTGTTTCTTTCTCATGTCTCTTCCAAAAATGTCATTTCACGTCGATATTGCATTAAAACTATATAAATAGAGTCCTTTCAAATTAAAATAAAAACGTAAAAAGAGAGGTGAGGGAAAGTCAGACCTGGTGTCAAGATGGCCTGAAGACAGAATATGTATTTAGGAGGTGACTTGATCCGATGCACTTTATTACATTTTTGGCTGATATCTTTATGATTTTGGCCTGTTATGTCTCCATTGTGCATCTAAAACCTTTTATAACATTCCTATTTGCAGGTGACCCACTCTGCAGCAAAGCCTCTTTGGAGCACAAAGTCTCAGTAACAACATATCAGCACATGTGAGTCATCAGCCAAACTCAAACCTGTTTCATTTCCTTGAATTTATTTGATCATTTGAACCATATTTGTCAGGTGAAAAGTTCATTACAGATTCCATGAGGAAAAAACAACCGTTTCTATTTCTGTCCCCTTGATGTCAGTTTCTGCCCTCAGATGACCTGCAGCTGAAAGGGGAAATGAACTAAAACGTGATCAGTCTGAGCGCAGCCTGTGACCCGTTTTCATTACAGGACATTTACGAGTCCTGCCAGGAAAAACAGCAGCTTCCTGCATTTTAAAACTTTTACTCATTTCATGTGAAGCAGGAGAAATGTGGCGCCCTGGTTTTGACACCTGCCACTCCGTGTGCAGGTCTCCTCTGAATGCAGGTGAATGCACCTGTGGCCCGGTGGAACAACCACAGGATTTATTACTAAACCAGAATCTGTTCAGACCAAATTTGGTCATTCTGGTGTGAACTGAATTCAGAGGCGGATCCTGAAGTCATCAGTTTTATTTGAGTAAAGTGTGATGAAGTGAGCCCAGTATGGATCATTTCATTAGTATGCTGCATGCTATTCATTAGGCCGCTGATAAACAAATGCTGAGCCAAACAAAGTAATTAGAGTTGTGATGTGGCTCTACCGCCATCTGCTGGTTAAGAGAAGGAAGTAAATCTGTAAGAGGCTGAATGACTCAGAGCTTCATACAAATAAAAATCTAAACATGTTACATGTAAAGGCACTTTTTTAATATATTTCTGTTCAGTATTCTGTACATTTGTACACAACAACATATGTCACAATGGTGCCAGCTTTACATTCAAACTTCACATCAGAAAACAACATTAGTCTCTTTACAATCAAAGAAAACATTTCTTCAAGTTGAATCAGTTTGTTCTTGGACGCTCAGCGGTCAAAACTCAGCAAGTTAAATAAAGTCAACAACTAAAACAGGCCAGTTTAACAAATAAAACTGAATCTGTGTTTAAAATTAAATAAAACAGAGCAACAATAAAGAGTTGATATTCAGTACTTTCAAACATACAGGAAGGCTTTACAGATCTGGTTATTAATTGTTGGGCCTCTAAACACAGGAAAGATCCACTTCAGACTTAAAAATTCAGAATAAATAACAGAATCCTGACAGAACTTCCTGTACAGAGCCGACGGCCAAATACAATAAATCTGAAAATAATGCCTGGCTCTCATTACACTGAGCCCAACAACAAGACAAGAAACAAAACTAAAGAATTACAAAAACATTTACAGATTATTTTCAGTTCCCTGCCAAAAAATTAAAGTGTTAAAAATTTCTATTCAGCATCAGCAGTTTCTATAGTTCTAAGATTAAAAATCCTGAGCTTGTAAAGACTGGTTTCTGTTTAGCTCAGAGTTTATCTCCGTTACTTACTGATCAATCTTTATAATAAATATACAGCCAGCTATACAACTACACATTCCCATCGGACTGTTTTTGTCTCACGGCGGCAGCTGAGGCTGTTGGGATGCCTGGTACTCTGCTGAGGGGGCGGGGTCAGCCAGCGGCGCCAACGCCTCATTGGACGAAGCCTTCTGGCAGATCTCAGCGTAGCTCAGCTTCTTCAGCTCCTGAAGGAAGTGAAGAACAGGACCGGGCGTCACGAGGCGGATACGCTGACATCTTTCAATTATTTATGTACTTTTCATCTTTACATAAACCTTACACTGTTTTTAAACCAACAAATGAGTCCAGTTCAAATAGAGCTGGGTTTCCCCACTGTGATAGAGTACAACGTTTTCATGAAGTTTTCATGTGATGCGATTAATGACAACACAATGGATTAAAACCAGCAGACAAAATACACAAGAAAACAGATAAAACTATTTTAGTAACCAATTATTCTGACAATTAAAAGAAATTGAAAGAAATGTGATTTTTCACATAAGCCTTTTATACAATATTAGAAATACATTAAAAGGTGAAAATCAACAGAGTTCAATTCCTTTAAAAGTAAGAAAATAAAGTTTATGGCCTAAAATGCAGTGTCATCATTCCTTTAGTGAACGTTTGTAGAAAAAGATAAATCTGCAGATAAAAATCCTTCCAACATCAACAACAGATTTACAGAAAAAGGTTTTCATCTTAAATGCCCTGATTAGTTTAATCTTTTTAAAAGAGGTTCAGCGTATATTGGTAAGAGTTGCTAAGCAACTATTTAAGACTGTTTGACCAGTGGGCAGGCTCTGTTTTAAATAAAAGGTTAAAATGTTTAATATTGAAGTGACCTAATCAGGGAGTCACACGCTGCTGTCACAGAGCTGGTTGTGTTTTTGTCTTTGTGTTGTTAAAATGAAGCAATAGGAAACATTTTGTTCTTTTCTCCTGTTGAACTGAACCCAGATCAGCTCCAACCAGAGACAAGCACCATTAAACGACCCACATCTCCCCCTCTGGCTGATCCAGGTGATAAACGTGAGTCCTGAATGTGTCTTACTGCTGCTGGTTCCAGTGGCAGCTGGACTGGTTTGTCCTCCACCGTCGTCTCTCCGCTGTCCCCGTCTTTCCTGCACACAACAACAGAGCTGCATGTGAAGCCTCCGGTCCGGCCGCACAGCCGCAACAGCTGGATACTCACAGCAGAGACGCCGGCTGAGGCTCCACTGGAGGAAGTGATGATGATGAGGATGAGGACGATGAGTTTGAGCTGCTGCTTTTTGTCAGACTCTGAGGATTCAGACACACAGGTCAGACTGGAACTGATTCAGGTGTGGGTGTGTATGAGTGTGTGTGTTACCTTGACGCTGTCATTAGCTGCAGGCGTCGTCGCTGTGGCAACATTTGCAGTAGACAGTGGGGGGAAGCTGGACAGGCTGAGCTCCAGAGGAGGAGGAGGAGGCTGATGAAGAGGAGACAGAATGGGAGTGGTTCACTTTTCCACAGTCGTCAGTCGTCAGACTGCTGTGTTTTCTTACCTCAGAGTTCAGTTTGGGTCTCTCCAAGGATTTCTCCGTCTCCCTCCTCTTCTGGCCGAAGGTTCCCCTCCTGCTGTAACTGAGACAGAAAAACAAAAACCTGTTTTCTGCATCTCTGCAGCGAAATCCTCGTGTTGCAGAGCGTCGCTAAACTAAACTTTTCCATGTTTTGTTGCTTACTAGCCTCAAACTTCAGTGTTTTGGGGGGTTTCATGAAAGACAAAGGAAAAGCAAAGATAAACTGTGAAGTGGAAGAAAAATTTTGTGTCAACAAAAAAGAAAATCTGAAAAATGCGGTGTGCATTTGTATTCAGCCGATCTGAGTTAATACTTTGTCTACAATTACAGCTGTCAGTTTGTTAATCAGCTTCAAACATTAACATCTGAAATGTCTGCATGATCTTCAGAGTTTTCCACTCTAAACACACACAGGGCTCTGCATGCGGGGCAAAATGTTCCTACGCTGCCGGCTGCTGCTAGCTTGCTAAGGTTTGGTTAGTATTTACCAAAGAGAACAGGAAGGCCTGCTGAGGCTGAACTACAGCTGCTGAGATTCTGCAACAGGAACAGTTACATTACCTTCCCCGGTCAGAGGGGGGCACCAGAACCTGTTTGTTGGATTCTGTTCTTCCGCCCCGGCTCTGCCGGCGCAGGCCGCCCCTCAGCCGGCCCCGCCGGGCCCTCAGGGAGGGAGAGGAGTACTGGTCTGCAGACAGCTGCTCTGACGGCTGGTAGAGGTCCGGGTGGTGGGTCTGCCAGCGGTCTCCACAGCTCAGCATCCTGGAGCCCCTCCTGCAAGTAGAGACCATAATCAGCTCCAACCCGGTCCAAACTGCACAGAACCAGCTCAGACCCGGTCCAAACTACACAGAACCGACTCAGACCCGGTCCAAACTGCACAGAACCGACTCAGACCCGGTGCATTAAAGGAGCAGTATTATGTAGTTTCCAGGCACGCAGCACCATTTTATAGCACAATCAAGTTACTATGTTACCTAAAGTTGTCATAATCCTGTATATATCAAATATCACTTAAAAGAAATTTAACATTGTAATTAAACGCCATAAAATTGGGCCTCTGTCTCTTTAAGAATCTCATATCCTTTCTGAAGCTCCGCCTACAGGAAGAACATGCAACATGGCTCCTCTATTAACCCTTTAACAGCATTTTTACCAGCGTTGCTCTGAGTAGCTCCTACAGTGAGCTTAGCAGTTCCAACAGGTGTTTGCTAATTTTGGCAGGCTAGTCTGAAGGAGCTGAGTGGGAGAGAGTTGCTCTGTGAAGTGGAAGGGGAGGAGGTTTGCCTCAAAGGCGGAGCTAGGTCCAGCTGCTAAATGGTTGCCATGGAGATTAAAGGATTTCTCAAATATGAATGAACGAATTGAGGCTTCTGTTTTTGAAGGAGAGAGTATTATTAGAAGATGTAGAGCTGATAAAAGTGGATTTTTTTTTTTACACTGGCCCTTTAAGAATGACATCAGCGTGGCGGTCGTACCTCTGTCTGTGAGCTGCGTGCGGCTTGAAGGTAGAAGCTGCTGGAAACTCGTTCATCAAGTTGTTCATCAGCAGCTCAGGCTGCAGAGAGAATCAGAGTTTATGACTGAAACACTGAGTAGGACGGATCAGGTCCGGGTCAGGAAACCCGGTTCTGCTCTCACCTCCACATTCTCCTGGTACTGGGCCGAGGTGGCGGGCCATGCCTCATTGTTCTGGTCAAACATCTGCTGAGGGAGGCAGGACGGGTTGAACGTGGTGGGGGGGAAGTAGGAGCTGTAGCGGCTGCTGCACTGGTCCAACTGGACGGGCCTGTAGCCGTTCTTGGGGGCGAAGGAGGCAATAGCCATGGTCTTAGCTTTGATCCGGGCCATGATGGGCTTCCCCTTAAACACCCGGACCTCCTCTCTCAGGTACCTGTAGGCCTGAAGGACCGGCCATGTTACTCTGTCACATCCCACACACTGATAGGATTATAATCTGACAGAAATACAGCCAAGCTGCTGGAGCACAAAATCTGCTGGAGGCAGCAGAAGACCTGAGACTGGGGTCAAAGTTCACCTTCCAGCAGGGTGACCACCCTGAACATGCAGCATGGTTCTGGTTCTGGTGTGTTGTACGAACAGCTCAGTTTATAACTAAATCACTACTGCAGTGCTGAAGCTCTGCAGAGGCCTGATGATGAACCAGATCTGGACCACTGGAGCTCAGATCAAAGTAGACTCATGTCAGAATGGCCCAGTCAAAGCCCAGATTTAAGTAAGAATGATGATATTGGATCAATTTAATTGATTTTTTTTAAAGAAAACATCAAACAGAGAAGCAAAGAACAAAACCTCTGGTAAGGCTTCCCAGTGTGGTTTCTGCTGTTGGCTGTAAATGTCCAGGCTGAACCTTCAGCGGCCAGCCCGGCGTCTGATAACGGATAACAACAACTTCAAGTTCATAACAGGAAACAGGAAGATAACTGAATGTTTTCAATATCATTTCCATTTTAAAGCTTTAATAACCAAATATTAGTCATACTATGAATACCAGTATCTATTTCACTCCTGCAACATGAATCTGAAGGTAAAGGAGGGAGCATAGAGCTGCTATACATAGAATGTGTCATTAGTTCATTCTTATTATTCATGTCTGAGCTTAGTTGGACTGATGTCCATCCAAACTGACTAGAGTCTGTTGTGAAAAGCTGAGACCAAACATGGTTCTGAATGGAGGCTGAATACCAACACGACACACTTTTCAGATTTTGGTTAGTTGGTGGCATTCAGGCTTTTTCTTGTATTTCCTGGCAGATCTTTGTGGTTGACATCAACCTGTTAGTGTCTTTGATAGCTGGATCAGTGACTGGCTCTCCAGCAGCATTGTGGTTTGAAACTCAGGTAAGACTTTGATAGGAGCTGTTGTACCTGCTGAGCGTCAGCCTCTGACTGAAAAGTGAGGAACCAGTTGTCGTTGTTGACGACCTCACAGCTCAGGACTTTGGGCAGGTTCTCTCCTTCGAACAGAGCCTCCACCTCCTGCAGAGAACATCAGAGGGTAAAGCCTGCAGAGAGCAGCAGGCGGATCAGTGCAGCAGCGGGACTCACCTCTGCAGGCGTGGTGCCAGGAATCTCCCGCAAGATCACAACGCAGCGGTTCTGCCTGGGCCGGACTTTCTGCCCGCACGGGGCCACCTGGACCAGAGGCATGGCTGCCAACCAGAGAGCAGGACGTTAGAGCTCAATTATTCTGGTGATTAAAGTTTTTTAGAATAAAATATTGATGTGTTAGTGGGAGCTAAAACACGGAGCCACATTTGAGGATGTCGGAGATGAGCTCCAGGTCTGTGGTGAGGTTCTTGATGCCGTCCAGGCTGGCCAGTGTGGCGATGGAGACGTACTGGTCGTTGTCCATCTGGGACTTAAGGTACAGGTCGCTGCTCAGATAATCCCTGAGAAGGAGAGCAGGAAAGGCTGACGGAGAGGTTAGATCCAGAAAACAGCAAAACGCACATTTCTCTGTACTCAGAGACACATGGAGGGTAAACACGGCGGGTAAAGGAGCTTTCTGCTGCACCAGCCGCTGTGGTTCCAGATGTTACCTGGTCAGGCAGGACTCCAGAGCTCTGCTCAGTTCCTCTCGGATCTCATCTGGAAACAGAGCAGATGTTTTCAGTCTGACAGTGTGACAAGTGTTGCTGCTGCGTGATTCCAGCTCCTACCTGTAACCGGAGGATCAGAAGTCTCTCCGTTCACCGCCAGAGCTTCAGGCGTTTGAGTCAGATACTCGGCCTCCGCCAGGTCCACGTTCCCTTCAAACTCTGACACGAATCCTGATGGGATGGCGATAGGGGAAGGTGAGGTAAAGAGGACAGCGTGATGCGGTGAAGAGGCGGGACCCTGGGCTCACCTTCCTGGTGGTTCAGGTTGTCGGGGAGCTGCAGCCACGGCTGCTGCAGCTGCTGGTAGTCCGGGTCGGGGATGTGGAAGCTCGGGTTGGGATCGTTCCATACTTCAGCTTCAGGGTTGAGACACGGAGCAGAAGCAGCTTCCTGAAACAAACAACATTTAACTCTAAAACACATTTAGACTTCCTGGTGGTGTGAGCAGACAGGAAACAGATCCACATCCTAATGAATGTTCTGAGCCCAGTTTACACCGCTCTGGTTCAGCATGTTGAGCCACTTCTTGGATTAACAACAGCTTAACTAGTTCATCAAACCCTTAACTAGTTCTCAGTTCACTCAGGTTCACTGAATCTGTTCATGTTCAGAGTTCACTAGGTAAATGAGTCATGCCAACAGGTTTATTTCTTGTTTTTACCAGAAACTGTTAAAGATTCCCAGTTCCAGACTGGAAACCAGAGGCAGAAACCAGTCTGTTGATCAGATCGTGTTCAGCTGCTTTTAACTCTGTGGTTTAATGGTTTTATCTTGTGTGATTTTAGTTATCATATTATACTTTATTGTTTCTACAAGATTATATAAGAAAAAGTTCTTTATTGTCTGTAGAAAACTTTGATCAAGAGAAAATTGCTTTTAAATGTGAAGGATAAAGAAACACTGAATGATCGTTTCATATAAACTCTATTCTAATTTAGCCAAATTCTAATTAAAACTGAAATTTGCCCACAGAATGTTTCACTTTATAGAATGAAATAAATGGAAACCCCTAAAACATTCTGCTAAAACTTGCCTGTTTTTCAAACGTAAACACTTCCACATATTTTCACTTAAAAATGTCATTCAAACTTGGAATTGTCTTAAC
Organism: Xiphophorus maculatus; assembly: GCF_002775205.1. NCBI lineage: Eukaryota > Metazoa > Chordata > Actinopteri > Cyprinodontiformes > Poeciliidae > Xiphophorus > Xiphophorus maculatus. The sequence continues at coordinate 23,298,089 of NC_036463.1, forward strand.
GCCTTTTGGTTACTTCTGTATGTTCCAGCTTTTTTATGCTTTTTACTATTTTCATAAAATTCCTCTTCAATTTTTTGGTCATATTATTGTCAGATGTCACATTTTCAATGGAATCCAATTACAAAGTTCTTCAGCTGCTAGAGCAAAAATTTTTATGGTCTCTGAACAAATTCTGTTAACTCAATTTTCACTCTTTCTACATGTATTATGCATCAAATGTAAGAATTTTGTCTGACTTTAGAAAATACAAGTCCCTCACTTATGTGGGACTTGCAGTTTTCTGGCAAACTGTCCCAAACGCTGAAGCGTCAACTCATCAGGAATAAGAAAATCCAATACAGGAGACACGAAAATCAGCAAAGTGCAGCTGTATTGTGACATGTTTTCATAACGTCATATTACCTTCTAAATGATGTGACAGAGACACATGAACCTGGTCTGGTTTTCTCCTCAGACCTTCCTGACTTTCACAATTCAATCATTTTTTCTTACCAATTAATATTTTGCCATGAATCTTCTTTACTCCAAAGTTCCAAATCTGTTTTACACTAAAACACCTCAGATTGAAAAGTTGCTAAATCATAATTTGTACATCACAGCTAGACAGATTATGATGCACACATGAAACACAGCATGGCTGTTCACTGATTCTTCTCAGTGCTCAGTTCAGGTTCATCGTGTAGAAAACAGCGCTGTTAGGGTCAAAGGTCAGCACAATCATCTGAATGTAACGAAAACCATGACTCCAAATTAACTCCAGTCTGGTTTATCAATTAAACCTAATCTCTTGAAACTGTGTGTGTACATGTGAATAATAACCCATTTGTTGTGTCAAACCTAGAACATTCCAGATGTTTTCCTTCCAGTGTGTGTGTGTGTGTGTGTGTGTGTGTGTGTGTGTGTGTGTGTGTGTGTGTGTGTGTGTGTGTGTGTGTGTGTGTGTGTGTGTGTGTGAGACATGGAGCAGTAGAGCTGGAGCCAGACTTACAGCCTGGGAGCCGCTGGTGTGCCAGTCCCAGACGCAGGGCCCCTGGGGCGTCGCTGTGCTGTAGGGGAAGGCCCCCAGCAGGGCCATGGAGGGCTGCAGCTCTGACACCAGGGCCGGGATCTGCTCCTCATCCTCGCCCTTCGTCCTGTCCACCTCCGACGCGCCCTGGGCCAGAGCATCGGGGTTCTGGTCCGGGCTCAGCCGGATCCAGGGCTGGGGGTACAGGCGGCAGACGGACGCCTCGGCCAGCTCTCCCAGCAGCTCCGACACCATGTCCCTGATCCCGCCCTCCTTCTCCTCCTCCTCCTCCTCCTCCTCTTCCTCAGTGGCTGGAACTTCCTGGTTCAGGAAGTGAATCTCGTAGGACGGAGTGGAGGCATAAACATCAATCTGATCCGGGTCCACTGGCACCGAACCAGAACTCTCCTGGCAGCTAGCATCAGTAACCATCCAGTCTGAGTAACCGGGGGCAACGGGGAGTGAACTCTTCATCTTCTCCATGTTGTTTCTGTCTGAGGAAGAGTCAAAGGTCCGATCCGGTTTGGGGGGGGGTCTCTGACCCGCTGGAGTAAACCCGTCAGACGGCGCCTCCTCGTGTGAGGAAGAGGAGGAAACAGGAGAGGAAGGTGGCGGCCCAGAGCGGCTGGGAGGATGGTGGCTTATACCTTCATGGTTCTGAGGTCCAATCCGGTCCCAGCCCTGTGGTTCTGGTTCCTGTACACCAGAGGCAGCATCGCCGGCCTCTGCAAGGCTTCTCTGAATGATGACCTCTGACCCCTGCTCAGCTTCATCACAGAGCTCTGCCTTAGTGTTTCCTGTCGGCTCTTTGGTTTCCTGATGAAAGGAGTCTGACCCAGGAGCCAGCGGGGTGGGGTTCTGACCACGTCGGGTCGGGGTCGCTGTAGCATTGCTGACCCTGCAGATGACCTCTGTGTGGCATAGTCGGAGGGTCGGTCCCTCCAGCAGACAAAGGTCATCTTCGTCTTCCTCCTGGAGCAGCATTTGGACCTGGACGGTCTTCGGACCTGGACGGTTCTGGACTTCTTGCCCAGCTCTGAACCCAGACCCATCACTGCTTAGCTCTGCTTCTTTCTTCCTTAAGCGGATGTTTTCTTCTTCTGTGGCGGCGCCGGGGTCCTTCGGCTGATGGCTGTCCACTGTGGATGCCTGAGGGTCCTCGCCGCTCACGGCGGCCTCACCCTTTTGATTTAACACTCCGTCCTTCTCCAGAACTGAGCCAGGATCCAGTTTGTCAGCAGAGACCACTTCCTGGTCATGTGACCAGGCTATACCTGTGTGGGCATGGTCCCTGAACATGCTGGCCTCTGATTGGCTGGAGGGTGTGCCGGGCAGAGCCGTCTGGGTCCAGCTGGGCTCCAGCTCCTCGGCTCCGATGGGACAGATGCTGAAGAAGCTGCGGTGCGTTGCTGCAGCATTGAGCAGGAATCCTGCTGCGTCCTGGAGGCCCGATTGGGGACCCGGCTCTGGCCCTCCCTGCTCGCCGTGCTCCGGCGCCCCGCTGCACCCCGCGGCCCGGTGCGCGGCGGTCTCCAGAGTCTCCGGACCGAGCGGACTCTGGGTGGACACCTCCATGTAGGGAGGCGTCCCGCGGCCGGAGCTGGCCTCCCGCGTCCCAGCAGCCATTGCTCTGGTATCTGTGTGTGTGTTTGTGGTGATGAAGGCCTCTGGGCTCTTCTGGGGCCGCTGCGGTTCCGCCTCACCGCCAGACAGAGCCACCTGGGTGCGGTCCGGGTCGGGTCGGGGCCGGTCCTGTTCCCTGGCCGGCTCCTGGTCCTCCAGGCGGGCGCTGTGGGCCACGGCCTCAGCCTGCCTCCTGACCTGCTCCGTCAGCGTGCTGAGCCCGTCCTGGAGGGGTGCCGATAACAGAACGCTCCTCTCAGTCTGCGGCTCGGGGCCGAGCTCCTTACTAAAGCAGCAGCCCATCTTCTCCGGCCTGGAGGGAGAGTAAAACACAAGTCTGCTACGGCCGCACTCACCAAGAGCCACACAACATGAGAGTAACACAGCAGCTGCTCCTCGCCGCCGCCGGCCCGCATGCGGGAACAGGAACGCTCCCCCCTCCGGCCCCGCCGGCCTTCCCAGAATAGCTGGAGTGAGGGGCTCACATGTCCCTGCCACTCAACCCAGGGAGGGTGGTCTATGTGTTTGAATTAGGGCACAGACTGAGAGGAGTCACATGATCCAGCAGCCCACCAATCACTGAGCTGGGTTCTTCCAGGAAATCCCCCCCCTCCCCACTCCAGGTCCTTCCCTTCTCAACCTGCCATGTGTGAGAATAATCTGCTCATGGAGGATCCTTCTTTTATTTTTTGATTTTATTCATTAGCTTTATTTGTTAGGGACAAACACACAATAACATAAACAACCTGAATGAAGCTGCAGTCCCACGCCTGAATCATGATGCTAATAGCACAAGCTAATGTGCAAAACTTCGCCCTAGATGGGTTTTCTAGTGAAATAGCAATAATAATGTAAAATAATAGAACATGATATTAACAAAACATGCAAAAACATACACATAACACAAAGACATGAAAAACAATTGGTATGGATACAATGCTGTTTTTGACAAAGTCAGAGTTTTGTTTTGTTTGTTTTTTGAATATATTGAATTATGAGTCAGGCGGCTCTAGAAACATGACAGAAAGCTGCAGTGTCAGCTAGAGTTCCTTTAATAATCACAAGTAGAGTGCAATAGTGAACTGGAAGGAAAACTGTTTTACAACAAAAACCCTGAAAACGTGTCATGTGTCTGTGGCCCCCTCTGAACACCGATGGGCCCTCTGAGGTGGATTTACCTGGTAAACACAGTAATAACCAGGAACCAGCTCTCCGAGCGTCAGCTGCACCTCTAGATCAGCTGGGTAGAACGGATTCACTTCTGACGTCATGGAGGACGTCGGCTCAATGGGACGAGTGCTGCTGCTGCTGGTCGCCACGGAGACTGTTGGGGGGGAGCAGAGCAGTAGTTAGCCAACTCAGCATGGATCTGAACTCAAAATGAGACGTCAGGTTGGGTCAACAATAAAATAGCCAAAAAAGACAAAACAAAAACAAAAGAATCAAGCTACAATGGCCCAGTCAAAGTCCAGACCTCAACCTTAATGAGATACCAGTGAAAACTTTTTCTCTTTTCTAGACCAATGGAAAAATAAATTACACTTAAATTTTTGTATTTTTTACAAGTAATCAAATTAAGTTTATACAATTAAATATGTTAAGTTTATTAAGTTATCATTTTAAACAACATAAATAAATTTAGTTTGAAAATTTTTATTTGATTACATGTAAGAAATTAAGTTTGTTTTTTTAAGATGGAGCTCCTTTTTCTTTTTTTCAGTGAACGCACCAAACCTGAGAACTTCCAGCTCACCACAAAACAGGAAATCTTTGGATAAAGTGAAAAACCGGCAAGCAGAGATAAAGACCTGCTGGGTGATTCTCTGCTCTTTGCCAGCCAATGAGCCGATGTGCTGCAGGACGACGATCTGGACCGTTTTCTGGCCCAGATTGTCGTCCTATTGTAACAGTCATTATACTGCTTGGTTCCTAGACATGAGTAGATATCACCCCAAGGGGGCGCCTATTCCCTTTTTCTTTTGTTGTACTATTGTACAGAGTAAGAACTCGTCTTCCATGTGGTGTACAGTAGAGGAGATCATCGGTGATGATGAGGTGCAGAGCGGTGAATTATCGTTTCTTTTCTCATGTATGAGACTGTAATGTTAGTACCGTGGAGACCTGGCTTTACATGGACGAAGTGAGAATAAAGCGACAGTGTGGAAAACTTCAACAGTGCGTCCTGCTGTTCTGGGTTAGAGTGGCTAACCACCATTGCTAACTCCTTCTCCAACCTCTCACCGCACCGTCACAATTGGCGCCCGAACATATTTTGGACCTTTCCCTCCTGGATACCGATTCAGCTTTGGACTAGAGGTGATTGTTTACAAGTTCCTTGTGGATGTCTGTTTCACGGGGTGGATACAGTTTCTGAGCGGAGTACGTCGCGATCAGTGTTAAAGTTTGCTGGAGGCATTCATTGCCCGCATATCGCTGGACGTCGTGATGAGCTGTCCCCGTCGGATTTATTCCCTGAAAGCTGTGCGTCTGCTAGTCTGCTGAAGAGGAGGATATGTTTAAATGACAAGACCACCGCATATTAACTAAATTAACTCATGATTGCTGAAGGACTGGGTGAGTTTTGTGGATTATTTTTCAGTGGAGCTCAGTCATACGGACTACTTTATGGATTTTGACTTGTTGACTTGCGGAAGCATACGGACAGACTGTGCTGCACAAATAACGCAGCAGTGGCAGCGGAGAGCAAGACATCCCCGTGAGCTCGTTTGTTTCTCTGTTTAAGAAGATATATTTTATATTTGGACATTTTCTCGCCTACGAGCCCTACTGTCAGTGCTGACAAAAAAATAAATAAAAGCAAAACGAACTGAACATAAAGAACACAAACGATTTTGTTCACAGTCCTGAGTGTTTTTGGTGTGAATATTGCATTTTTTTTGGACTCTACCATAAAGGTTAAAGAAACAAAAATGGCATTTGAACCAGATTTTTCTGTTTTTGACTCTGACATGGATATTGACTCTCTTCAATTTATACCGCCACATCAGAGAGCTCCAGACCTCTGTCAGCAGGTACAAGAATTAAAAGATGATGTCAAGCAGCTGAGGGATGTCCTCCAAAACACATTGTCCCTGCAGCAGAAAATGCTGAATCATCTAGATAAGGTTAATTCCTGTGAGTCTAGTGGACCTCCTGCACAACAGTCTCCTGCAGCTCCTGTGGCCACCTCAACGCCATATGTGCCTCCTGTGAATATCAGTGCGAGGCATTCCAATGACACATGTCCTTATCCTGAAACTCAGAGGGACCTGCATAGCTCTTTCCTACAGACTCATTCAGCTGAGCTAACCAACACCACAAGAGTGATTGCTGCTGCACTACATCACGCCAAGCTGGAACCGCCAGTATTCGCTGGGGATGGTGAAGTGCAGGCAGAGGACTGGCTACAGGCTGTGTCAGCATACAAGTCCACTCTGAATTTAACTGATGTCCAGATTCTGAATGAGTTGCCCCATTTTCTCACAAAAGAGCCTAGTAAGTGGTTTAAAGCCCTTCGTTCACACATTAGCTCATGGGTGCACTTCTGCCAACTTTTCCGAACAGTCTTTCTGCCCACTGACAACCAAGAAAGTATTCTCAGAGGCATACTTGACCGTGTCCAGTCAGTTGATGAACCATTACCGACATTTTTAGCTCATATGTTGAGTGAGTTTAATAAGCTAAGTAGCCCACCACCTGAAAAAGAGCGTATTCAATTAATATGTAAACATTCGCTTGAAAAATACAGGGTGGCGCTGTATGGCTCACCTGTGTCTTCTGTGATGGAGTTGCTGCTCAGGGCTCATGAACTGCATGCTGTACTGGGACCTGATAGCCACCAGAATCTTCAAAAAAGACATTGGAAGCAGCAGAGAGCTGAGCCACGCTGTTATAAGTGCAAAAGCCCTGGATATACATCGAAAACGTGTCCTGCCTGTAATCAGGACCATAGTCAACAACACATATCGGCTTGGTTCCATAATGAGATCAGTCCCACTACGTCCTTTGACACACCTGGAGCTGAAACAGACAATGGAAACTCCAGCCCACCTGTAGACGAAGCACCCCAAAGGCCATTGGGAAACTTCAAAGGGGGGAGGATATTTCGTCGAGGCAATCCTCCCTCCAGACGTTAACTGAGCCTCACCTTTCTGCAAATAAATTCCACATCCTTGGTCATGTGGAGGACAATGAGTCTACTGCTACCTGGAACACTCCATTTAAAACTAAGCTGAACTTTAATGGAACCTGCACAGAGGCGACTCTGGACACAGGCGCTTCACTTTCGGCTGTACGTGCAGATCTCATTAACGTAAATGGGATTTGTCCACAGAAAGTACGTCAGTGGCAGGGGCCGCCAGTGAGCCTAGCGGACAACGCTCCTTGCCTTCCAGAGGGTGTGGCTTGGCTGAGTATCGGCTTTATGAACAAGCGCTTTTATCAACGCTTCGCCATCATCCATAACCTGTCTTCCCCTTTCATATTAGGGATGGATTTTATGATGAGAGCCTCGATAACCATACATATACCGACAAGGACAGTTTTTATTGATGACAGTCCCTGTCCTGCCTTGGATGAAAATGAGGAACACAACCTTGACCTGTTTCCTGTTGAACAGACTCTTATGTCTCTGAACATTTTATTAGACACCATGGAGTCAAAAGTGGCTGAGGCGAGCCTGGAGGAAACGCAAAAATCAGATCTGTATGATCTTCTTTCCCACCACAGCTCCGCTTTTGATGGACACCTTGGACACACTACATTGGTGGAACATGTGATCAATACCGGAACTGACAAGCCCATAAATCTTCCCCCCTATCGCTCATCTCCAACCAAAAAGTATTTGATTGAGGATCAAGTGCGACAAATGCTGGAAGACAACATAATCGAACCCTCTACCACAGGGGTCCCCAAACTTTCTCCTGTGAGGGCCACATAACTTGTCCCTTCTCTGATGGGGGGCCGGGGTCATTTTGTAGCAGAAAAAGTGTGACGATTGTAAGAGTGCTAAACATAAAAATGTATTGTTTTTCAGAAAGCACAATCAAATAACCTTTTCTGGATTCTTCAGAGAACAAAAGTCAGGAAATAACACTATTTATGAAATAAATAATAACCAAATAACACTGGGTTCTCCACATAAAAAAAGGGTTAGGGTCAATTATATGCATATATAAAATAGTTACTAACTAATAGTTAATAATAAATAAAGTTCATTACTAAGGAACATTTTATTGCAAAAGTCCAACTTATCAAATAAAAATGCACATATATGAAAATACTCTGGTATTGTTCAGGGGGCCGGACCAAATGTGGAGGCGGGCCACATCTGGCCCGCGGGCCGTAGTTTGGGGACCACTGCTCTACTAGTCCATGGGCTGCTCCAGTGGTGATTGTGAATAGACCTGGTTCTGATCCAAGATTCTGTGTGGACTATAGGGGTTTAAACCAAGTCACACAAAAGGACTCCTATCCATTACCACGAATTGACGAATCCCTCGACTTTCTGGCTAGAGGAAAGTACATTTCAACCCTGGATTTGGCTCGAGGATATTGGCAAGTTGCTGTTTCAGAGGAATCCCGACCGAAAACGGCTTTTGTGTCTCACTGTGGCCTCTACCAGTTCCGTGTGCTGCCATTCGGCTTATGCAATGCGCCAGCGACATTTCAAAGGCTTATGAATTCTGTGTTAGCGGGCCTGATCTACAAAACATGTGCGGTGTACCTTGATGACATCGTGGTGGCATCTCCCTCATTCGAGCAGCACTTGAAAGATTTGGAGGAGGTCCTGAACAGACTCGAAGCAGCTGGCCTCACTTTAAAACTGAAAAAGTGTCAGTTCTGTCTGAGTGAGTTCACATTTTTGGGTTATCGCATTACACCTGCAGGCATAAAACCTGACCATGATAAAATCAAAGCTGTCATTGATTTTCAGTCACCATCCACAGTGAAACAGGTCAGACAGTTCCTGGGACTCACTGGCTATTATTGGCGCTTTGTCAAAGATTATGCCCGGCAAGCTGACCCACTCCATAAGCTCACACAGAAAGACACTGTTTTTCACTGGGATGACAAATGTCAGCAAGCCATGAATGTTTTAAAAGACCGAATCACGTCAGCCCCTGTGTTAAGATTTCCGGACTTTGCTAGACCCTTCTATGTTCATGTTGATGCCTGTGATCTAGGACTGGGCGCTGCTTTGATGCAAAAAGATGAAGAAGGCCGAGATATTGTGGTCTCGTATGCAAGTCGTTCTCTACACAAGGCTAAAAAACCATACTCAACCCCTGAAAAAGAATGTTTGGCCGTCATTTGGGGGCTGGAACACTTCAGGCCATATGTTGAGGGCCTTCACGTGACTGTTTTCACAGACCACAACAGCCTTAGGTGGCTTATGTCTCGCCCAAACCCGTCTGGCCGGCTGGCTAGATGGTCTTTGAGACTGCAAGACTTTGACTTTTCAATTGTCCACAAGCCAGGACAACACAATGCAGTTCCTGATGCTCTTTCCAGGAATCCCCTGCCGAATCGAAGTGACACGCCCACCGATATCTTGCCAGAACATGCTGTTATAGGCAGTTTGGACCTCCGTTCCCTGCCCCCAGTGTTATTGTCGGATCGTTCGCACATGAGGCAGCTACAAATGGACGACCCTGTGACGGGTCAACTCCTCAGAGACATTGAATCAGACTCATCGGTTCAAATGGACAGTGAATGCCAAGAACAATATACTGTCTATGACAGTTTGCTGTATTACAGGGACCGAAAGCCTGTATGCGGTTTACACCCATTAAAAGAACTTAAACTTTTTGCCCCAACATCTCTTCGTGGCACCCTGCTGAGCTATTACCATGACCACCCCACTGCTGGCCATCTCGGTGTTTCCAAAACACTAATGAGACTACGACACAGGTTCTTTTGGCCTGGCATGGCAGGTGATGTCAAACGTTATGTCACTTCTTGGTCGGTCTGCCAACTCAGAAAACCAAGTCAACAGAAACAAGCTGGTCTCATGGTCCCTATTGTGCCCAAAAAACCCTGGGAATACACAGGAGTGGACTTTGTGGGTCCCTTGCCCCGTACTCAATCAGGAAATGCTTATTTGCTGGTCTTTGTGGACTATTTTTCGAAGTGGATTGAAGTATGTGCAGTTAGAGAGTCCACAGCTCGGGTCGCAGCTAGCAAGTTCTTGAGTGAAATATTTGCTAGGCCTGGTAGCCCCAACTACCTCATTTCAGACAGAGGCTCTCCTTTTGTTAGTGAGCTGTTTGAACACACTGTGTCAGCTCTAGGCTCAACACACAGGCTTACTACAGCCTATCACCCACAAACAAACGCGACAGAGCGTGTGAACATGACGCTTAAAACAGCTATCCGTGCCTATGTGAGTGACAAACACACTGCTTGGGACAGGTTTCTACCACAAATATGTTTTGCACTTCGCACAGCCCCGCATGACAGCACAAGTCTTAACCCATCCATGATGTTGTATGGTCGTGAGCTGGACACGCCTCTCGATCTAATCGTTCAACCAAGCTGTGATGGACTGGATGACCCAGATGTGCAGTATCCAGAGACTCTGAGAGCCACCCTCAGGGATGCTCATCATCACGCCAGGGCTGCGCTAGATCTCAGCCACAAAAGACAGAAACACTACTATGACTGAGACCCACGCTGATGAGACTGAGTCTGGCCAAGTTTCAGGAGGTGATGGACATTACAATCTGAGAGCCCGACCTCAACCCAGGATCACGACTGGTTGGTCAGATCATAAATGGACAAATATCTACCATACTGACAGGCTTGACAGGGTGTAAGGTTATATTTGTTCAGGTTAATGAATGCATCTAATTTTCAGTTAGATGTGTTATGTTGGAATTTTTGTGGTTACAAACCAAAAGATAATAAGAAAAGAAATTCTGATGATTTGGGATGATGTTGGTTTTGTTGTCAACCATTGTTACATAGGAAGAATTTTATTGTCCCTTAACTGTTCTTTAGAGGGTTTGTGTTCAGAAAACAAAGAAGAGTTCCACACTGATTTTATGTTTGCTTTTTGGAACCTAAGCTGGCTTTGTGTTATAGTTATCCACGGATATGTATACAGGGGTGATTTGATACCTGCCCCGGGTGTAACTGCGGTTTTACGGCTATGTGTTGCTTTGTTAAATTCTGTACTGGTGTCTATAGTCGTGTGCGGCTGAGGACAGCCTTTGTTTACCAGGGGGGCATATGTAACAGTCATTATACTGCTTGGTTCCTAGACATGAGTAGGTATCACCCCAAGGGGGCGCCTATTCCCTTTTTCTTTTGTTGTACTATTGTACAGAGTAAGAACTCGTCTTCCATGTGGTGTAGAGGAGATCATCGGTGATGATGAGGTGCAGAGCGGTGAATTATCGTTTCTTTTCTCATGTATGAGACTGTAATGTTAGTACCGTGGAGACCTGGCTTTACATGGACGAAGTGAAAATAAAGCGACAGTGTGGAAAACTTCAACAGTGCGTCCTGCTGTTCTGGGTTAGAGTGGCTAACCACCATTGCTAACTCCTTCTCCAACCTCTCACCGCACCGTCACACTATCAGAAATCCACCAGCGGTAGGAATACTTTTTCTGACTCATTTATTTTGATTTATTGTTGTCCCAGTGAGATAAAACTCATTTACAAGAGACCTGTTTGGAAAAAAAGAAAATACAAACATTTATTAAAACATTTTCATAAAAACTGACCTAAAACAAGAGCAAGTTTCATAAGATTTAACTGGCGCAGATGATTTGTAACGTTTTTATTTTTATTTAATCTGCAGTATTTTGCTGGCTAAGTAACATATAGACTATAAAAATGTAACAGGAACTGTGTAAAAGTTTTTAACTGATCACAAATCTGGAGTTCAGTAACTGATTTTTAACGGCTGTCACTTTCAAGCTAACTTGAAGTGACCTGGCCTTTATATAAACACATTTTTAAACATATTCCCAGTTTAAAATTCTAAGAAACGGACTAGTCTCAAACATTTCCAGGTCTTTAGGTGTAAATATTAATCATTGGTGTGGTTTGATACGCTTAGCGTCAGTTCTCCGTTTCAAACAGCCGATTTAACTCGGACAGCTGAAAGTAAACAACACAAAAACCTTAAAGAAAAACGAGCAAAAACAAAAATCACCGCTTCCGCCACTCGGGGTCAAGCTAACCGAAGTCAATACAGCCGAGTTTGTTTGTTTTCTCTCTCTTTTTTTAAAACAACCTCTTCTGTTCACTAGTTAGTCAATTATTCCCCCGCTCAACGTCTATTAGGCTAACGGTTCCAGCTGTTGCTAACCTTTTGGCGCTCAGCTCGGCAGAGAGCAGCTCGGTTCGGTTCGGCTCGTTTTCCCGGACTCAGAAACTCACCTGGATCCTCCTTCCCGCCTCCTCCGTGGGCTCAAGTCACGCCGGGTTAGAGGTTTTCTCGCACCGTGTTCGTCGCAGTGGGACTTTCTCCGCGTTAGCGTCCATGAAAGCGTCAACCGTTGACACTTTGCTGCTCATACCTAAATTCTGCGGTTGCTATGGAAACATGGCGAGGGACCGCCTGAAGAAATGACAACATTCGCTGATTGGGCACGCGCGTACACTCACCTGTAGGCGCACAAAGCAAACAAATTATTATATTATATTATATTATATTATATTATATTATATTATATTATATTATATTATATTATATTATATTATATTATATTATTTCAAAGGGAAATTAAATGTTTTATCCAAGTATCTTCAGAGTTTTGTACGTTGATGCTTTTGGCAGAAATGCTTGATTTTAAACACAAACACGTTTCTAAAATGTTTATTTTTATAGAGAATGAGAACATTTTCATTAGGCTTGATTTTATTATTTTTTTCTTACCATCAATTTATGTGTAAAATAAATACTTGTGTGATTGTTGCGTTACAATCTGACAAGTTGTGTTTGAGCTTCAGTTTGTTCTTATGTAACCTGGTTGTTGTTATAATTACACAAAATGTCTTTTTTTTGTTGTTGTTTGTATTGCTCTCTACCTGACCGAAAAGCTGTCATTGTTTTGAATGTGTTATTTTAAGAACAGTAGCCCCTCCTTTTTATTTCTTCTTCTATGGTTTTGTCTTTAAAATGTTTGCGTCCCTTAGGCCCTCCCCTTTTGTCATGTTGTCCTGCGGGAGAGGTGTGTCCTATTTACTTTCTATCTAAATACTTCCAGTTTATTTGTAGATTTATTAAGTTGATTTCTGTTATGTATTTTTGTTTGTGTAGGACTTGGAGCGGGCAGCTTGTAACTATTGTTTTTCTGTTGGATATTTTCGTCAGGTATGTTGTATAAAAAAGGTTTATTTTATTTAATGTGAGACATGATCCCGCCCTTTTGTCATGTTGTCCTGCGGGAGAGGACTTGGAGCGGGCAGCTTGTAACTATTGTTTTTCTGTTGGATATTTTCGTCAGAATAAATCTTTGAAAGCCGAACAGAGTCACGGCCTGACTAACATCTAATAACCAGCACAACGCAGAAGGGATCCGGTTACACTTAAACACATCTCAGTGATTAGTAATCAATTATCCATAACTGTTTTAAGCTCCACCCCCTTTTCCATATTCCACAGTTCTGCCTAGGGTCCCATATTGTGAAAAGAATTTATAGCTAACATGTTTGAGTTTTATCCCCTCAATCAAAATGGACGTTTTACTCACAGGAAGCCATTTTTACATGAATTCAACTTTATTTTAGCTCTTATACACAAAATATCATAACATTTGATCATGACAAAAGACAAAAAGAAAACACACACAGTTTCAAAAATCCAAAAAAAGAAATGCTGTACTGTCAGGATGTTAAGCGTTTGGCTGATTGAATCAGTCCGACTCGCCCTGCAGACTGTGCAGCACAGATCCAGTCATCATGGATCCGGTCAGCAGTACAGGCTCCAGTAGACGGTGTTGAAGAGCAGGTAGGACAGCGGGAAGGCCAGGCGTGAGTACGAGTCGATCATGTAGCTGTTGTTCACCAGCAGCTCCACGTTCTCCCGCACCGACCGCTGCCGCCGCAGACGCGTCCCCTCCGGCGGCCGCGGGTCCGAGTTCGGGCTCGGGGCCGTAAGGGGGTCGGAGGTCAGTGTCGGCGCCATCCGAGGAAAGGTGGTCAGCTCGATGTCGTTGTCATGGAAACAGCCATCAAAGGCCATGGCCTGGCTGGCGTTGAAGGTGGAGGGGATCTGAAAGGGGCAAGAAATTATTTGTTTTCTGAAATAAAAATATCTAATTATCAAAATTTCTGAGTAATTCATAATTATATGATGTGAAGCTATTAGTTACTTTGTCTTTACTTTTATGATTTTATTCATAATTAAGAAAATAAAGAAAATCTAAAAATATAGCTATAAAATTATGGCTATACAAAATTACATAAAGAAATATTGAGATTGTTTTAATATATTCAAATAAATCAAAATACATAACCCAAATGTGTATGTGTCACTCAAATAACATTACTATTATTATTATTACATGCTAATAACCTTCAACATATAAAATGGAAGGAATCTAAATGTGCCTTAATCCTGTTAAACTATTTTCTAATTATTTCCAACAGAATTTCAAACAATGATAGCAATAAACATTTAATTTTTAATTTATCACTCACTAGAAATATTCCCCTTGCTTGAATAAACCCCCCTCATATTTAAATCTAATTTAATATTTATTACATGGAGTATTTATTTAACATTGTTAAATAAATAAAAGTAAATTAATCAAAACATTAGATCTTTAGATGTTCTTGCTTTTAAATTCAGCTGTTAATAGTTCAAAATGTGAAGGAAAACAAAAAAAATCTGATATTCAATTCCATCTCAAAATTAAAATTAACCACAAAGCTCTTGATAAGAAGATGTTTTGTCAAGAGCTTTGATTTTTTTATTTTTCTAAAATGAGAAATTACTTGTAATGTCAAAGTGTGACCACAAGGGGGAGACAAAGTAAGCCATAATTCTGCAGATTTTTGTTGTGGTTTTGAAACAGCGTCTTCATCCTGACCTTCCCCCTCCTCATCTTCCTCATCTCCTCCAGGGTGGTGCAGTAGTTGACGGCAGCATATTCGATGACAGATAGGAAGACAAACAGGAAGCTGGTCCACAGGTAGATGTCCACAGCTTTCACGTACGACACCTGCACAGTAAAACACGCCTCCTTTTTAACCCCATGTTTACTTCTAGTCAAACTTTTATTGCGTTATTCAGCTAAAAATCTTTTTTTTTAAGGTCAGATGGCATGTGTAGCAGAAGTTACAGAGAAAAAGAGTCAAATACAAACATCTGAAGAGTAAATCTGGACTGATTCTAACCGAAACCTCTTTAAAAAGCTGGGTTCACGTTTTTTAGCTGAATTATGAAAGTATAAAGTTATATGCTATTCAACTTAGTATAATTTCCAAGGTG
The DNA here is from genome assembly GCF_002775205.1 of Xiphophorus maculatus. Taxonomy (NCBI): domain Eukaryota; kingdom Metazoa; phylum Chordata; class Actinopteri; order Cyprinodontiformes; family Poeciliidae; genus Xiphophorus; species Xiphophorus maculatus. The sequence goes on from NC_036463.1 coordinate 23,313,168, forward strand.
ATTATCTTTCCATTTATCTATCTCACTGATTTCTTTAGAAAGCTAAGACAGAAACTCTGAACCAGAAAACAACGAGAGTCAGTATGAGAGTCGGAGAAAGTGTCCGTCTCCATGGAGACGTCCAGACCTGAGGCATGGATGAGGACACTCCGGTGATGATGGTGGACATGGTGAGGACGGTGGTTATACCTGCAGGAGGACACAGCAAACGGTTCTGTCAGACTTTACTGCTTCAGCCTAATCACTGTCATTCTCACCAAGGTCCAACAGAGGGCGCTGTGCATCTGTTTGGCTTGAAGTAAGGAAAGGAAGAAGAGGCTAAAATAATGTTAATGCTGCAGTTTGTAACACAACAAAAAGAGTTTTAACAGTTTTTCTGTACTTTTAGAATATATCTTCTGCTTATTCCTAAGAAAATAATGAAAATAACATCCTTAGAATAACAGAAAAAATCCTAAATACCTTTTAAAAAAAATCAGTTTAGCCATTTTAATCATAAACAAACTTCTCATTAATGTAATAAACTACTATATTTTCTGGGTGTGATGCTATTATCATAGTATAATATTAATTTAACTACCAAGAATACTTTACCATTCAATGAAACTATAATTTTACACACTTAATAACCAAAAAATTCCAGTTTATCCAGGAATACTTCAAATCTCTGCTCAGATAGACTCAATGTAAAGGTGTGGGAGGTGGTGACATCATAACGTCATTATCTAAAGGAAGAAATAACCCAAAGCAGCAGCCACACTGTGATGGAGGTTACAATGCGTGCGTTACCCAGAGACACGCGGGCGGGAACGGCTCTGCGGTCGATCCAGAAGGAAACCCAGGACAGGACGACCATCAGCATGGTGGGGAAGTACGTCTGCAGCATGAAGAAGAAGATGTGGCGCCGCAGGATGAAGTTTATGAAGAGTCGGTTGTACCAACCTGCAGACACACACAACGGGTTGACTTCCTGTCGTTAGTGTTTACTGCAAAACTTCAAACGTCTGACAGATTAATGATGGATTAATGTCATTCAACATGTACTAACAGTCACAGTGAGTTAAAAACAGACTCGGATCGATCTGCGACTCAGGACAGAGAACCAGAACCAACAGTCTCTGCTACGGCCACCAAGGATGTAAATAAAAATAAAACCAGTGCAGTTAAAAACTCAGTTTTACAGTGTCTCACTCCAAAATATGGCAACAACAGAACAAAGTAGAACAACGCAGAACATGGCCATACGTAGAATAATCTAGACTTCTGCATGTGTGAGATATGACAGAAATTATTCTAATAGTTCAGATGAAGGAGATTAACTACAAACCCTGAGAACTGATAACGAGATGTCTGCTAATTTTATTAATATTAAAATACTCTGATCGTCACCTCATATTTATTACATGCACAGAAATAGAAACTGCAACTTAATCTGCATTTTTACTTTACTAAGGGTATTTATAGTAACATAAACTTTAATATTTCCCAGCTCATTTGGCTTATTTACATATTTAATCAGATTAATCACACTATAGCAATGTGGCTAATCACTGTTATATTATGGGGATTTTTTTGTCAAAAATTGACTTATAAATGTGCAAACATGTATGTAAAAATGTGTCTTATGGTTTAAGAACTCATTTTGTTTCAAATGTTATTTTATAAATGCGAACTATTAACTGGTTGTTACTTGGTTGATGGATAATTCATCATCACAAGGCATTTTTCAGACATTAGAAGTGAAATACTGTGGAACTAGTACTTTATCTATACTCAATAATTATTTATTTAAAAGCTTATTTATCTTGGTGAAAAGTTACCTGTAAGTTATTTTTGTCTTATTTCAAGCATACTAAGAAATTTGAACGAGAAACTAGAGAAATATACTTTGTAATATTTAGTGTTTTGCAGTGTATGGTTCCTGAAGGCCTGAGGTGGAAGTTTAGGTTTGTTTCCTTATGCAGCATCAAACTAAACATCTGAGGTTTAACAGGATCAATCTTAGTGAAAAGTCATGATGTTCTCATCATGCCTGCCTCTGTCTGTGATTTTAACCACACGAGGTGTGAAGAAATGTAATAAACAGCTAAAAGGTTGTATTTTTTTAGTTTGATTGCAGCACAGTTAAATGATTTTGCATATCATTAAGTCTAAACATGGAAACTGTCAGTTTTCCTACCTGTGCTGCTGTAGAAGGCGAGGCCACTGGAGGCGTGGAAATGCTCGATGAAGAACTGGGACAAAACGATCTCATCCGTCCTCAGAGAGTCGTTCCCGTTCTTCCAGTAAAGCATCAGGTCGTTCTCATTATAAGCATCTGCAGGTTACAAACAGACAGAAAGAGGAGGAAAATGTTGCAGCTCCTTCAGTTTCTGTCTTACAGTTTGAGCACATTAACGGCTCAGAGGGATTTGTTATTGACTTGATTCTTACAGCTCTCCAGCTCCAGAGAGCAGTTCTGAGTGTCCAGAGGAAAACTGCTGAAGTCCATGGAGCAGAGAGCCGTTACCGTCACCCTGAAACACACACACACACACACACACACACACACACACACACACACACACACACACACACACACACACACACACACACACACACACGCACACACACACACACACACACACACACAAACGCACGCACGCACGCACGCACACACACACACACACACGCACACACACACACACACGCCCGCACACACACACACACACACACACACATATATCAGAACAGAAATAACTTTCATTTTATATTTTTAGGATTTTTAACATTCTTTGAGGTTTCCTCAAGTTGTCCCTTATTAGCAGCAGCATGGATTTTAAAAAGAACAGGACCAAATACTGAGCTGTGTGGAACTCCATATTTGTCTATGTTATGTTTATGGAGGTTTTGGATTTCAATGTTCTTTCAAGCTAAGCAAGAAAAATCTGTTTCAAAATGAAAAACATTTAAGGGTTCAGACCGTATGTTCAATATGAGACGGACCTGCAGATGATAGTGAGGGGAGCTAAGGAGATCGCTGCAGTTTTTCCATATATTTCATATTTTGATTTACTGAATATTTCACACAAACTTGAACATCTCAGAAAAAACAATATCTTTATTTGTTCATAGTTACACAATGAAACTTAAGGCATTTTTTAAAATTTGCAGTTTAAATAACCAGCAAACATTTTGAGATTTCTACTTATTAAAGAGTTTTTTTTTCTCCAACTTCATTTGTATTTATTATGTTTTTGAATTTAAAAAATATGTTTGTTTTTGTGTCTTTTTTCAGCTTCAAATCAAATATTTATATCTAAACCAGGGAAAATTTTGATAAAAAATATAAAGACAGTGAATCTGCAGCCAATAAAGCTCCCAGTTTTGTTTTATTCTGACTTAGTTCTGTTTTTTTGTGCTAAATTGAAGATATATATTGAATGAACAAAGCAAATATCGTTGAAGTAGTCATAAAAATACACAGAATTATATTTATAACAAATAAATTATGCAAATATAAAAACAAATGAATAAAATAAGTATATCTATTAAATCTATTTGCATGGATACAGTACAGAAGGAGCAATATTACTTCAGGTAAAACGTTTCCCACAGTAAAATCTGATAAATTAAGAGAAATATCAACAGAGGATTCAGTATCAACTGAGAAATAGAGACTTTCTTTAAATTTATGATTTTTCTAAGAGAGACTGTGGATATTTCCGTGTAGCCTGAGAAGTGAGAGGATGTTGTCTTTCCTCTGATCTGTACCTGACGCTGTAGAGGATGTTTCCGTCGGGGTAAACCCGCAGCATGATGTTCTCCATGGTGGTGTCGTGGATGAAGGAGCGCTTGGAGTGGACGAAGAAGACGTCAGGAACCCAGATCTTCTTCACCAGCCGGGAGTCGAACGTCCGGCTCTGGTTGGTGTGGGACGGAAACGACAGCCGCTCATCCTTCCAGTAGTGACGCAGGTACAGAGTCATGGTGAAGTCCTGAAGGATGGAGACATTACTCCACTTTGTTTCACTTTACTTAACTTTTAGAATCAGCTAAACAAAACAACAAACTTCTTACAGTTTCAGATCATTCATATTTATCTGATTTCTGTTTGAATATTTAAATTTTCTTTGTGGTATTTTTGATTGTGAAAAATATATTTTATAAGCCAAGATGTTGTGCTAACATTTTAAGCTAATTTGATCTTTTTTCTCATCATTTTATGATTTTCTTCTGCATGTTTATTGTTCTAATAACATGACTTCATGGTTGTAATTACAAAAACAATACTCTGTCGTAATTTCCTATATTTATCAATCAGTTTCTCCTATCCCAGACTTCTTCAGCTGTTATTTTTCCAGGGTGGAATGACCAGGATCTTTCCTGGTACGGATTTGTAAGCATAGTCCTCAAATTTCTAAATTTGACTAAATAGCTCTAATTTTATCCCGTCTGACCATAAAGCGTTTCTGCAGAAGGCCTTTGACTTTCCCATGATGGTAAAAACAAAGTGGTTTCTAAATGCTTAACTGTTTACTGCTTGAGTCTTAGCCGTGAAGAGAACGACCAAAGATCACTGAAAACCTTCATTATGGGTTGAAAATTATAACTTTTCTTTAGACCGTATGCTTTTCCAGCATTTTATTAACTTATTTAGGAATATTAATAGGTTTAAAAGAGTTGTATGTGGTTCTCTGAACTGGGAGGCTCTTTGTTCCAGTTCAGGCAGCCATGACAAAACCTTCCTGTGCAACATTCATCTCAGCCCAGAAGAGATGAATGAGTGAGCCGGTGATGAGCCGAGTTCAAAGCTGACCCCTGCAGGGAGCGGCTCCACATTATTACTCCTCTTTTCATGGCCGACAATGGAGCAGCAAATAAATCCACTTTCACAGAACATATTTATACAAACACTTCAGGAGATTCTTACTGCTTATGGTTGTTAATCAATGTGCTTGAAAGGAAGTTTTGATTATTTCAGCTTATTTACATTATGTTTAAATTTCTCTCTTTGATGGGAGTCAGTAGTGCAGGGATTTTTATGGGCCTTTCACAGTAAAAGACAGAAACTCACCATGTTGACCTCAGAGATGCTGTCAATGCTCTCCACCTGCACATCGATGCCCACCGGGATGGCTGAACCTGAAACCACGGCAGAACGTTCAGCTTTCACTCAAAATTACAACAAAACAGAGCAGATCTTTTCTTGGCTTCTTAATATCCGATAAGTATCTGATCTTTTCAAATATGGCCTGAGTTTGTTCGACCAGGCCGCGCTCATCTGACGTTGGACGTCATCGATACTTGACAAACGTCACTATTCTGCGCCCTGATGCGCGCAAGTGGGAAGAAAAACAATAACCATGGCGGACCGTGATGTGTAGCCTGTGTTTTACCTTATGTTAGCTTCAGCAGTTGCTTCTCTCTAAGCTTAAGTAGATGCTAGTTAAACTAATGTTCAGTAATTCTTAGCTCCACCTTGTTTAATTATCAGATTAAGTAGCTCAGCTAGGATGGCTGTTAGACTAACTTACTGTTGGATTTATCAATTGTTATATTTGTTTACTCTAAGCTTTGTTAGCTTAAACAGCAATTAGCGTTGGCAGATGCTAGCTTGATTAAGTCTTAGCTTAAGTAGGTGTTATGGTTTATGGTCTCTTTGTACTTAGGAATCAGATTTTTTAGTTCCTAGTTGAAGATACAACAGAAACGTCCCATGAAGTTGGAAATGGGAAAGACCAGCCCTAAGTTTAGTATCCAATATGGCCGACACACACAGAACATAGTGAAAGTTGCTTATGGTTGTTGTGTTTGTTTTTATTTTTGAGAAAATAAACCCTGTGAATAAACAAAATAAGGGATATTCTTTTTGCATGTATAATAACCATAACATTTAATTTTAAATATGCTGGAACGCATGTCAAATTTTTGTCATTCATCTTATTTTATCATAAGATAAAACTTTTCCATGCCTCTGTAAACAGATTAGGATAGAAGTTCTCTGACTTGATTGGTATGGAAAAGTCAGGCACTCAGTCATGCAGTTCCTTAATCCAACCGTCTGTTCAGGCCTGTAAACCTCATTTTGTTCAGTGACATTCTTTGTTTTCTTTGTTTTTACCACAAGCTCACTACAACCAACATCTGCCCCTCCTCCGCCCGCCTCATTAGCAAATTATGTATGTGTAAACCTGATTTAAGCACAAACAGAGCAGAAAAGGCTAAGCAGCACAAATTCTAGAGGAAAGAAAGGCTTTGATCACAGCTACTCTGTTCCTGCTTTGCCTCCACAAAATAACCAGGATCTGATGGTGTTTGGTTTTCAGAATGCTGGCCCACCGCAATGCCAGCTAAAACACTCCGACACAATTTGCTCGGCTAATTTTAGGATCTGTTTTGTGCTGTGGCTTAGAGAGGAAACACATGAACACCCTTTTCTCAACACAAACATCAACACTACAATTCACTGCAGGTTTAAAGTCATAAATCATCCTTGTTATGGGGACAGAATGTGAAAAGCCAAACAGGAAGTGAAATCCACAGGAGGAAAACAAACCGAGAGCCTCTGTTAGTCTCTGAGGATGTTTTCATGATGGTTGATAATATAAAGGTAAAATAAAAACAAGTTGAATCAGGAGCAGGTGACGAAGTATTAATTATAAAAATACAAGTTGAAGAACCAGTAGAACGGTCAGTCTGGAGAATGAATCAATTAAAGATAATCTGGGAGCAAAGTCACATATTTTAAATATAAAAGTGTAAATTTATTCAATTTAACTCAAAGATGCTTTATTTATCCTAAAGGCAAATTAAAGGTTGTCATAACTGATATCATCAAAGTATCTTAAAAAGTCGTTTTTGATGGTGATGGTGTGAACAGGATGAATCCCCAGTAGCAGTCAGTCTCACAACAAATCAAAGAGGCCTCTGACTGAAGACTGTTGCTATGTGACTGACAAGCTAACAGCTCGATGACATGGCAGCAGAGACGATATTCTACAGTAACATGTCTTGAATGATCAGTTGTTAGCGAGCTGTGCTAATCCACCTCCTTTGCTTTTGCTGCTCATCTTTAAGACTTTGTCTGGCCGTATGGATAAAGAGATGTTGAAGTAGGGGATATGATGGAAGGATTCTCTCTCTGCATCACTTTCAGCTCCTCTGGAGCTGAATACTCAGGTATTATCCGAGTTTTTGAGATGCTAACCAGCTGCAAAATAATACCTGTTTGTTTCGGTTAAAAATCCTTCCAGCTGCACAGCATCCAAAACCAGAGGAAGTGACTTGATTGGTGCAACACATGCAACGGCTCCACCAAAAACAACTCCAACAAAAGTCTAGAAAAAACAACTGAGAAATAACGAGCTGCTCCAAAATACCTTTCCATAAATTCTGTTAATTATGTTTATTTTCTGCTCACAGTGAATGAAAACACAACATGTAGGATTAGAATATCACATCAGACCAATAAAAAACACCCTACAGAGGAGAAAACCTCCAGGAGAAGCAGAACCAGGCTCAGTGTGAGGGGCAAAACAAAAACACACTCTGGTCCAGGAGGAATGTGTGTGAAAGGCTGCACTGCAAAAACACAACATTTTACAAAGTATTTCGGTTTAGTTTCTAGTGCAAATATCTTAGTACACTTAAAATAAGACAAAACTAACTTACAAGCCAGTTTTCAGCAAGATATAGGAGCTTTTTTTAAAAAAAGTAAATAATTCCTTTATAATGATGAAAAAATACTAGTTCCACTGGAAGATTATTTCACTTTTAACAAGATTTTTCTCAAGTTTTAAAAGAAATAATCTGCCAATTTAACTACTACTCTACAAAAAAATCTGTATTAATAAATTATTGATCTAAAACAGGGGTGGGCACTCCTGGTCCTCGAGGGCCGGTGTCCTGCAACTCTTAGATGTCTCCCTGGTCCAACACACCTGAATCCAACAGCTGAATCTCCTCCTAAGTGCAGTCAAGTTCTCCAGAGTCCTGTTAACGACCTCATTATTTGACTCAGGTGTGTTGAAGTAGAGATGCATCTAAAAGTTGCAGGACACCGGCCCTCGAGGACCAGGAGTGCCCACCCCTGATCTAAAACAAACTCCTATATATATTGCTAAGTTAGTTAGTTTTGTCTTATTTCTAGTGTGCTGAGATATTTACAGTAGAATTCGACCAAAACCCTTGGTAAGGTTTTGTGTTGCGGCAGTGAACAGGTACATTTAGTGATCGCTCTCTGGATGTGCAGCATCTGCTCACATTCCTGCTCCTCCTCTCGTGGGCTGCAGGGAAAGAAGCCATGTTTCCATTTGGCTGAATGTTAGCAGACCCACCACACAATAAACAGTTTATTTACTGACGCAGACTGACAGCCAGGCCTGTAAAACTTCTGCTGCCGCTCGGCTCTGAGCCCGGGAGACAGAACCGGCAGCGTTGCCCCGACATCGACCGACCGGTGTCAACATGGAGAGCTTCCTCGCTCACCGCCTCATCTCCTTACTGTCTGTTAGAGGAAGGTCAAGGCCAACGCCGCAGAGTTTTACTCAGACATGTCCATAAAGAAGTAACTCTGACATCTTTTCAAAGTGTTGCACTGCAAAAACCCAAAATCTAAGCAAGTATTTTTGTCTTGTTTCTGGTGCAAATATTTTAGTACACTTGAACTAAGACAAAATGTATTTACAAGTAAGTTTTAAGCAAGACATAGCAGCTTGTTTTAAGTAAAGAAAATTCTTTGTATTGCTGAAAAAGTGCTAGTTCTACTGGCAGATTATTTCACTTATATAAAGGAAAAAATGTTTTATTAGTAATGAAATAATCTGCCGGTGGAATCTATGTAGTTCTGTTTCATCAATATTAAGGAATTATTGACTAAAAAGGAACATATATTTGTGCAAAATGTACATTTTGCAAATTTTTATACATCCATTTGAGTTTCCTCTGCTTCAAACCCCCCCCCCCCCCCAAAAAAAAAACAAAACCCAGGCACTTAAAAAACCCAGTGTTGTTTTGGCAATAAGTTAATGTTTTTGATGTCTGGAAAACGAGTCCTTTCAAAAACCTCCACAATGTAACGTCACAAATCAGCAGGCACTACCCGTTTCCTAGCAACCCCAGCAGAGTACAGCCCGTTACCTAGCAACTAAAGCTGAGAACAAGCACATTTGGTCATCTGGTTTTACCGCTGTAAGTGCTGTACAATGGCTGCTGGAAAAGACAAGAGTTTTGTTTTGTTGTTGATTTTCCATCCTGAATCCACTTGCTGCATTCTTGTTGGTTGTGAAGGAGGTTCTACGTGGAAAAATCTACCAGCATTTTTAAACTAAGTACTAAGAAATGATTGAGGTTGTTTTATTAGAGGATTTCTCCTTCATTCAGCCAAACGAGCCAGATGTGTGCACTCCTTTCTTAATTATCTTGCTAACAGAAAAATATCTGAAGGTCTTGGTATTTTCTGAATTCACAGATCTTGCATGCCTTTCATCACAGATTCACAAATCCAGCCTAAAACCAGAGACTGTTTTCTGGATCACTGTTACATTCTCATAGACTCAGAGATTCCTGATTATGGTTCTGCAAATCTGAGCTTTGAAAGTGAGATTAAGCTCCGGTATCAACCCCTGGGCCAGATTTTAGAGAAACAAAGAGACGTGGGGCCGAAACAGCCTGGAGTGTCAGGAGTCCAAGGTTTACTGACACTAAAGCTTTATATATATAATATAATATAATGTAATATCTAAATGTTCAATTAGAGACATTTTATGAAAATCAATTTGATCAGTTTGGCTTTTATTGCAGATTATTAAAATTGCAATAAAAAAATCTGACTTTTAACTTTTAATAAAATCTCCAGTGGAACAGTTATTGATGGTTTCTATAGGATTTGGTTCTGATTGAAGACGGATTTCATGCCAGATTAACAGTTTCTGCATTGGTTTGGCCATATGTATTGGATTATAATCCCATTTTCTGTTTTCGGGCAGAAGCCAGCAGCTTTTTATTCAGAATGTCGTATAGTAATTCAAGGAATTCAAATTGAAAATGATAATTTTTTAAATGTAGGATTCTTTTTTACCACAAATATTTCAACTCAGATTAAAGGTTGGATATTAATCCATTTCTCTGTGTGAGATTATTTTTGCATTAAATGCTTTTCTAACAGATGGCCAATAAATGTACTTGGCCTTGTGCATGCCCTCATGTTAAAATAGAATAGAGTTCAATAATCCTTTATTTGCTTGTTACAGTTAAAAAAATAAACATCTATAAACAGCTGTATATGAATAAAGTACCTACAAAGAAATAAAATTAAAATTTAATAGAAACCTGAAAATCATAAAAATAAAAATGACATAATTATGTTGTGCAGTTTCCATTTGATGCATGCAGATGAACCAACACAAGGCAGCATCTTTAGGAAAGGATTTTATGTGAATGAGTGAAAATTTAATGCATTAATTGGTTCAGTTTCTTTAGCTCCAGATATGCCAGTTAAAATTTGCAGAAGTTTTTCCACCAAGCACCATCTGAACTCATCGACCTCCAACTAAAAATACTCTGCAGAATTATGGTTGATTCCTGTTTGACATTTTTCTCATTTCAAAGTTTCATGTTTAAAATCGAAGACAAAGAATCTTAAAATCCCAGCTGTGTTCAATATATAGATCATTTGAAGTTGGAAACATTTAGCAGGAAACCAATCAACATGTGTAAATACTTTGTAAAACACGTGGAGAAATTAAAGTTTTTTTTATGTTTCACTTTGATGTGTAAAGACCCCATAAAGGTTGACCTGGAATTAGAAGCATTAGTCATAAACACGTGCAAGAAATAACATTAAATGCCACATGGAGTATTTTTGGTGTGGGTTGAACCCTGAGGTGTCTGACGGGGGGTTGACTTTAAATCTCCAGACGCTGCAGGCTTATCGGCGGGAGAAAACTGCACAGATTTAAATTACAGTGCGATGAAATGCCGCAGGGCTGCGGGGCAGACGGCGGGGCAGACGGCGGTGCTGCTGCTGACCCCACCCTGAATGACGGGCAGGACCACAGACTGCAGTGAAAACGTTAAATACGGCTTCATCTTCCAGATCCAACGGGATTAAAAACATATCTGGATATTTCAGATGCCAAACTTCTGCCAAAATACAAGAACACAAAAGGTTTACCTTCAGCCTTTGATTGAAATCAGGGGAATAAGATAGTAAATTCAGGATGAGATTATGAAAAGTGAAAGGAAGAAAATGTCATGAGCAAAATGTATTACAGTATTGTCTTCTGTTCAGAAAGATCCTGTTTACATGATCGCTACAGCTTGTACAAACACTGAAGGTAAAAAAGTCAATGTGAAGGACAATATTCAGATTCTCCTGCAGGATTTCCTTTATGTCATCCTTTGAACTGAAAGTTCACTCAGGAAATAGCATCTTTAACATCTAAATGAACAAATAAAGGTCAAATTAAATCACCGTCCACTCCAGCTCATATCTACGTCATTAAAAAAGGAGGTTATAACTCCTTTTTAGGGGAAGATTGAAGTATTAAAAAATTATTAGAGAGATAAAAAAGAAAAGAGACCTTTAGCAAACTCAGTGGTAACAGATAGCATTGCTACACTGAAAATACAAGGAAAATGCTAATAACTGTCTCACCAGTTTGTTTTACATCAATAAAACATTTGCTCTTAAGTAGTTTAGATTAGCTGCTAGCTTATGTAATCTAACTTCGGTATAGTTATAAATTTAACACTGATACTTTAATAATCCTGAAGTATTAAATAGATATTAGACCCAGCTGTTTAGAACAGGGTTATAGCTACAGTTTGAGTGCTAATTAGCTTGATTAACCAGTAGTTTGATGTTAGCTCTAGAAGTGAAGCTTGAGTTGCTGTTAGCTTGAGTAGCCAGCTGTTAATTTAAACAGATTGAGTAGCAGTTAGCAGTTGTAGCATTTAGCTTGGATAGCTGTTAGCTTTAGTAATAAATAGTTAAAATATCAATCAGCTTGAACTGGTGTTAGTTTTGATACAAAGTATTTTGACTGGGTAGCTTTTAGTGATAGCATTGAATAAGTTGAGTGGGAGTAGCTTGGGTGTTAGCTATACACTGAAAAAAATACCTCTTTGGATGAACATAAAAAAATGATGGAAAGGATTTCCACCTGATTACTTTGCTTTATTTCAGCACCATGTAATTGTGTTACTCCTATTGAAAGCAAATGTGTTAGGTCAACTTAATTTATTAAGATTATTCCAATGTAAAGCAATTGTGTTGGCTCAACTTGTTACTATGGTTATTCTATGGGTGATGCTAAATCAAACGTGTTGGCTCAACTTAATATATTGTGGTTATGCTTATTTAAATAAAATGAGTTGGCTCAACTTAATTTATTATGGTTATTCTAATTTTGACCAAATGTGTTGGCTCAACTTAAATTATGGTTATGCTATGGTTGATTCTAATTCAAACGTGTTGGCTCAACTTAATATATGATGGTTATTATAAGTTAAGTCAAATGAGTTGGCTCAACTTCATTCATTATGGTTATTCAAATTTAAATGAAATGTGTTGGCTAAACTTATGTTTTAAGGTTCATTTAACTCATTTACCATAGTTTGACCCAGTTTAATGTAATAGAGCCAGCCCAACTAATTTGCAATGTTTTGGACTAAATCATTGATTTTACTTGATAAGATGAATGCAAATTTAGTTGAAACCACCTTATTTTACAGTGGTACCTTCACACTACTTGATGACGTTGGTCTAACTCATGACAATTAAGTTAGCTCAACAAATATGCTTCATTCTGACAGAAAGCTATTTAATCGTGTGGAAATCCTTTCCATGTTTTAATTACGTTAATTCAAAGACATTTTTTTAAGTGTTAGTCAATCAAGTGTTTTAAGAAAGCACTGGGTGAAAGGGTAGAAAGTACACTCAACAATTAGAAAAGGTACAACAGAATTGTATTTTCGACATAGTTATACATTGTCTTTTTACACAGCACAAAACACAGCTGAGTTGGACATTGAAATAAAAAACAACAAAAAAAAGGTTACAGTTTTGATTTTCCAGCCAATTCTTCACAACATAAAACGTGCCAGTATATTTGCTAAACTTAGAGAACTGTAACAATTTAAATGTTTTCTACTGCAGACTTTAAACACTGATTTTCCATATGAAATTTCCCTCAACTTATCAAGTTTCTCAGCGGGACAGTTTTATATTGAGAACTTGTGCTTTCTTTGATAAGTTCTTTCCATCCACTTTCATAATTATTTTCTGTAGCACTTCAAAGGTATGCTTGAGCTCTTGAGGGTAGCTCAAGTTTAGCGCGTAGATTAGCCCCAGCAGCATCACTATTGCAAACAATACACTCCCCAAGCTGTTCATAACCTCCACCCCCTCCAGGACAAGCCCAACATCCAGATGTGCATCGGCAGCCTCCGCACCCTCCGGTGGAATGACAAAGATTCCGAGGAAAGTCTCGGCTATGGCTATTTCTGCACCTCCATCAACGTCCTATGGGAGTTAGGGTGGGGTATTGGGGGGGAGAGAATTCACATGTAATTAAATAAATAATTAACACTGACATTGATTGAGTGACTCATGGACCTTAGTTGTTTAAAGTATTTTACCAACTCTTATAACCTCTATTGTAAACACAAGGAGAATTTAACATACCATGTACTCTTTCACCAGCTTCTCTGGATCTTCATTTAGGTACGCACACAGCCCTTTGAGGATGCACTCTCGTCTGACTTCAGCAGTGTCCTCCTAAATATGCAGATCAGAAAACAATGAGAACAATCTCAAAACTCCAGCAGTACAGGTTCCACAAAGCTTATGTTTCCTGCGAGAAGTACCCAAAGGATTGCAAACCTCAAAATCATCTATGTATAAACGTAACAAAAGCCTCATCTCATCACCTGACAGAAAACTGTTTTGCTGGAAGTGTGAACCATCCTGAGGAGAACTGTAGGTGTGATGTTCACCACTCACCCTTTTACTCTGCTGGACGCTATGGTTTTCATTTGCCTTGTCCACAACATCTTTTTTTAATATCTGCTGCAAAGACTTCAATATAGGCACATACTGAAAACTTTTGTTTTCATTGGCATCAAGAACATATTCAATGGGTTTTACAACATTCAAGCTTTCCTTATAATACTTGTTGCGGAGATAAGTTGAGCTTAGGGGAGCCTCCTTCTCTATGGCTTTGAACAATGAGTTAGAAGTGAAGAGAGCAGTGGCTACTTCTATTACCACAGACCTATCAGATGTTAGTCTATGTTTCTTAAATACCCCTTCAAGGATGTCAATTGATGGGGGGAATGTTACTGAACTCAAGTAGTGCAGTTCCTCTAAAAGCTCGTCAATTTGTTTGCCTGCCACATGTGCACAATGTTCCAACTTCAGCAATGCTGCTGCAAAGTTCTTCTCTGTTACTTCAGGCAACTTACTGGTTATATCAGTGGTAGAGCACGCACTGTCAGCTTCAACAGAAGAGTCATCTTGACTACATGCATCCTCAGAATTATGAGAGGATTGCTTGGAAACTTTAGCATTCCTAACTATATCTGGCTTGAAATCTGTCAACGTATATTGACTGTGTTTTCTGTTCTTGTGAGAATGACATGTTCCATATAAATTTGTTGCAAAATTACAGTCCCCAAACATACAACTGACTGTTTCATGACTTTTCAAATCCCTGTTAATGTGTGAAAAATAGTCCTTCACTGTAGGAAGATTACTACATGGGCACAAATTACAACTGTATGTTGACAATTCTTGTAGCTCCTGAGTGTTTTGTTTTTGATGGACTCTACTTAAATGAATATGCAAAGCATTCCATGTCTTAAAAGTACATGGACAGTCTGTGTGGGCATGGGTAACGTCGCATATGCCGGTGTTGAAGTCTAAAATGTTTTAGCAGGTCATATCTACGAGACAGAGAGAGACTACACTCCTTACATTTCCACATCCCCATGCAAATAAAGACAATAAAACAGACTGGCTAAATACAAGTTTAGCTGAACCCTAGCTTCATAAGTGCTCCAACACTACATTCAGTCACTTTAGATCTGGAAAAACTTACTATTAACCACTGAAATCTAGAACTTGATAGCCAATGACCCCCTTCACCAGTACTTAAGCAGGTGGATAACAGACAGGTGATGTTCTGAAAGAGATCAAATAAATTGTCAGCCATTAAAATATGCAATTCATACTGAGCTGAGTTGTATCTTTTAGTACAAGTCCCTTGAATGCCTCATGAATATAACCACTGGACACATGCAAGCGCGTATGTGCAGAACAGTGGTGAACTGAACATGGTAGAAAGCAATAGTAACATAGGTCAAAATGAGCACATACAATCAAAACAAAAAACCTCAACATTTCAAAATTAAACCAACGAACTTCAATATTGCTTCTGAGCTACAATTATTTGGGAAATAAAGAAAACAAATAAGAGTACAATAAAAAAACAAGACATCTTTAGAGCAGAGGAATATGTATTTTAAAAAAAGAAAGCTCAAGTCTCTTCATGGAGTAGTAGGAATAATGGATAATCCACTGAGAGTTTTAGCCTGAAAAAATATACTAGAAATCCATAGCTAACAGGTATATTTAGGCACATTTAACACATTGCTGTATTTAGGCACATTGCTGTGAAAGCAAAGGTTTCTGCAGGTTTCACCGATTGAAATATAAGAATTTTTATTACCCTAATAAATTAAGAATCTGTATCATGATAGAAAGATACCAAAGTGTGTGTATCCAACGTCCACTCTACATTTACCTCCATAGTAACATTACTGAAATAAAATTAAAATAGACTGGTGTTAGACCCCTGTGTTTAAAATCCACTAAACCTCCAGGGAGCTTTAGTCACCTCAGGAGGAGCAAAACTGGGACATTTCTGGGGTCCATTTGTGTCTCTGGCAGCAGCTTTGTGACCCTTACACTGCATATGGCTCTCTGCAGACTTTATTCGCACAGAATGCACCTAACATGGTGAGGCAATAAATGTAAACATACCAATGATATCACAGAAATCTATCTGCCTTAACCTAACCGACTTAATCTACAAAACTTGAAATAATGTGACACAACTATGAAACAAGTAGAAAATGGTGCAAATGGTAGAGAAACGCTAGAGAACTGCCAGCTAATCATCACTTCATGTAATGTTAGCACATGCTAGTCACTGACTTGAGTATATCAATTACTTAGACACGTGACAAAACATAGCAAAATATTATTTTTCTAAAGTCTGATGATTTTAATTTACATGTTTTTATTTGGACTTAGGTGGATGAAAACAGATTGAATCTTACCTTTTTCAAATTAAGTAGATGCCAGTGATGGGCCCTCTGGAGCCAGGCTTCCAGGCTTGTACCGAGTAATAAGGGGGCGTGTCCGATGAAGCCCGCTTAGAGGCTTGTGTCGTCTTGTTGAAAACCACGTGACTGGCAACAAACGAGGCCTCACATTGCATGGGTCACGTGACTGCTTCATTTTGCGTGTCGGTTTTCAAAATAAAGGATCGCATGAGAGGAGTATTTGTCTTCAGCAGTGGCCGAAATAAAAGGAACCTTTAATAGTTCATGTGCATTAATGATTTTGATGATGGCACTCATCAAAATGTAATGTTTGTTATTGATTTTCTCAATTGTTGATAATGGTATATTTTATGACATTATATTTGTGTTTTTTATTATGTAAAGCACTTTGAAACTGCAAATATTGCTGAAATGTGCTGCACAAATAAATTTGATTGAAAAGGAGCCATATGCACAATGCTGTCAGGAAAATGTAGTCTTCCCATAACTGCCGCTGGATTTTCCCGGCACGCAAAACAATTATCTAGCATGATCTCATGTGATTTCCATAATCTCGCGCGTGATCTCTTGTGATCTCACGCGTTATCTTCAGCACAATAGCAGTCTGACTATAATGAATCACGTTATCTCAACATGATTCAATTTCATAAACGTGAAGTTGTTGAATGTTTTGTTTATCCAACATGATTGTATCACGATTTCGTTTCAAACGTAAATTATTGTGTTAGAGGTACATGCTATTCTTTTGTTAATGTAATAAGCCCCGAAGTTCATTTTTTTCGGCGGCAGATCAATCTGACTAAATTGAATCACATCATCTCAACTCGAATACATTTTATTCGAGTTGAGAGAAAAAAAACCGATTGTCTCGTGTGGTCTCGTGTGATATCCCGTGATTTCCCTTGATCTTGCGTGAACTCGCGTGATATCCCGTGATCTCACTGTCCTCTTCAGCACAATAGCAGTCTGACTATAATGAATCACGTTATCTCAACATGATTCAATTTCATAAACATGAAGTTGTTGAATATCTTGTTTATCCAACATTATTGTATCACGTTTTTGTTTGAAACATGAAATTATTTAGTTAAAAGTACATCATATTCTTTGGTTAATCTAATAACCCCCTAAGTTCATTTTTACAGTGTAGCAAAGAACATATTGAGTGACAGTTAGCCTGAGTAGCTGTTCTATTAAATAACTCTTAATTTTAGTAATAAATAAATTGAGGAGCAGTTTCTTGGATAACTGTTAGCTTTACTATTAAATAGATATTTAGCTTGAATAGTGTTAGCTTTAGTAATTAATAGCTAAATTAGCAGTTAGCGTGGACATCTGCTAGTTCTGATAAGGTTAGCTATAGCAAGGAATACATTGAGTGGCAGTTAGCCTGAGTAGCTTTTCTATTTTTAACAGATTTTCTTCTTCTTTTATGGCGGTTGGCAAACAACGTGTTGATGTGCCTGACCTCCATCTACTTTGAAGATTTTTCTAAACTGAAGTCACTTTCACTGAAACTGAAGATTTACTTCCAGAGTGTCTGTTATTGCGCAATAGCCAGCCCCGCCCTCTCCTCACAACTTATCCTAGGCTGACTACTGACCAGTTCTCTGTCTAACAGGTCCGGAAAATCTCTGAGACCTGGGTATTACCCTAAAAGAGATCTATAAGAGATGATCTGTTCAAACTGGTGGCGAAAGCGATTCGTCTAGCTCTAACTACCTCCGATCCAGAAGTTACAACCCTTTACAGTTAAGAAACAATCAGCTGAGTAGCCCTCGCAGCTGCATAATTCCAATAACCACTTCTGTTAACAGTAGCTCGCTTTCTAAAATATAACTCGCTCTTGGTACCGGCTAGATTAGATTTAGTGACTTGGATGCAAGTCCCAGGGTCATTATTTACACTCACCAAAGGAAATTATGAAGCTACCTATTTACTGGAATCATGTACCTTAGTTTTACCTCAATTAAAAGAACTGAAAAATGATTAAATGACTCAATTAATTCCAATGTCCACCAACCTCATTAGAATTTTATAGTATAAATTTATTAAGCAAGCTTAAGCAGGGATATGTGACATACAAATCCATAATCAATTGTATATAATTCAAGAGCAGTATAATAAAATCCACATGTATAACCATATCATCCTGTCTCTTTCCCCTAACCTATGTCGCAAATTCTGAGATAGATTTTTAGGGAGCAGATTCAACTCACACCCAGTTGTTAATGGATCTTTAGCAACAGGAACATCCGGAAGCCTTGGTCAGAATCTTTGTCCTTGTATGGAAAAATCCTCCTTAGAATAGATGCAAAGCAGAACGGGTCCAAATCCTTCGAAAACCCAGCTCTTTTATCCCTTCGGGGCCTTTGTCTTTTCTCCAAGTCTGTTGCAATATTTAGATTGAGGTAGGACCGACGGTCGAATCAGGAGCCAGGGATGGGGCAATCGGTGTCTTGTCCCTTCTTGGCGGCGCGAAGTCTGGACTTCTCCCGTGGCTCTTGGGTGCGGTCCTTTCTGCTTAATCTGCTTCTACATGTCAACTCTTCTTCAGCGCCGCGGACTAAGAACAGTTGGTTCCTCTTTTCATCACTCTTTTATACTTTTCTCCACCATATGTGTGTGCGGGCAGTCTGGTCTACGTGACTTCCTGACCAACTGCTGACTCTGGTGGAAAACCCCGTCGGCCCCCAACCTGTTTGCTGAGTAACTAGAAAGTCCCTTCTTTCCCCAACTTGCTGATCTTAGCTAACCTCACCGCACCACCCATCCTGTGCGTTCTGGCCATCTGTTCAGAACTGCTTGCGACATTTCCTGACAACAGGACCTCACCCATAAATTCCTCTTCTTTCTCTAACTCACCATATTATCTGTTACTAATCATTACACACATTCAACCTATATTAAAACTCATTTGAATTGATTTTTAACTCATCACAACTTTGATATTCATTAAGAATTAATCACATCTTTCACTTATTATAAATCATCAACCACAATCATTTCATTGTTGTTGCCGTTACAGATCATTATTCAGAAATACATTTCAGAATGTTATTCAGTGATTACTTATACCCATATCATACATATACAAATTCAATTATTATTATAATCAAATCACAAGATTGCTATATTTCTCTCAGTCCTTTCTGCACCTTTTCTGTGTGTACCTGGAAAGATCTCACAACCCCATGCCAGTTTTCATGACAAGAGTAACAAAAACACCTCTCCAGTTTAATATGTGACAATAGTTATTTATCACTTTTGTTGTATTAAACTGTTTCTGTTGCTTGACTTTGCTGCGTTCCTGCAGGTGTTTTTCTTTCTACATCAGATAAGAAATGCTCTTAGACGGGTCTGAAAGTAAATGTTATCACTTTCTAAAATCTTCTAACATTAGTGCAGTGGCTTTAATACATCTACACTACACTAGCTTTTAGTACAGTAACATCATTTTGAGGATGTGTGTATATTTTTATATGCATTGTTGTGTGACGGTCATTGTTGCAGATGACCCTTTGTTTCCCACCTCCCATCTGCTCCAGACTTGGAATATAATCCAGATTAATGCCCACAAATTCCCCCGACTCACACACACACACACACACACACACACACACACACACACACACACGCACACACACAGCAGGTCCCAATCACATTTGAGCTCGCTTGCTGCTGTATTCCCAAACTGCATTAACACTCACACACGGTGGTGATATCTGGGTCAGCGCTGCTGATTTTTGGATTGACACATCCGCTGTCTAAGTGACCCAGTGTCCATCATCAACGCGCTGCTATGATCCGCGTGGGAGTGATTTTCTCTGTGTGAGTGAGTGGATTAACTCATCAGGGATCAGGGATGAAATGAGGAAAGCTATTGTCTGTTAAACAATAGGTTTGCTGGATTTTTTATGAGTATTTTTCTGCTTCTGACCTCCAAAGCCTGGTCTAATGGCGAAGTCTTGTTCCTCGATCCTCAGCAGTTGTTCACTTTTTATTAGCAGCGTTTTGGTGCTGTCCTGCCTCTTCAGCTTGTAATCGATGCGTCTACAAATGAACACACAGATGAACAGACAGCTGAGTGATTAGCTCTGTTTTAGGCTGGGATTACATGTTTAATTAGAGACAGTAGAGATTGTGCTTTTCTCTTTTAATCCTCACCTCCAACTCGCTCTCATTCGGCTAAAACTGTAAACTTAATGACAGGCGTGTTACGTCTTTATGCTCAAACAACATCCATGCAAACAAAGACATTTGTTCTGCTTCTATAAGCTCAGTAATTTTATTGCTCTGCAGCCATTTGTTGCCGTGTAGGTCTCATAAAAATAAAACCAGCAGGCAACGAATACAAAAAGTGGGTAAAATTACGCAATTATGTTTCAAAATAAATCAAACTTTATTCAACTGTTAACATAAGAGAGAATTTGAACCTCACAATTACAGGCTTAACTGCCTGTGTGTGTGTGAGCATTCATGAGCTAAAAACAAACACCTGTGCAAACAGGTGAACAAACAACATGAAAAATGACAAACGCTGGCAGATGAAAAGCTTTAATGCATCCAAACACATCCGCATGTTTGTTATGAGAACAGCAGCCAAACTCTGATTTCACTAGAACTGCCGCTTTAACATGTTTATTCCTTAAAAAATACAAAATAATGCAAACTTATCAAACAAAAGGTTCAGAATAAAACTGTATAAATATAAAAAAAATCCAACAATAATCAAAATAACTCATATTCAACAGAAGTTCACGTTCTCTTACATTTCCCCTTAGTAAGCAAATATCAAGTTTAAAGGTGAAAAAATTTACTTCAGCCTTAAAAGATTAAATAATATGAAACATTTTAACTATTTGTGACATTTATAAACATTTTGGATGTTTTTAATTGATCAATTTACAATATTGATATTAAATTTAAGATATACTTTACTAAATTTCTTTATCAATGCAATTTCTTAACTTTTAAGTGAATTAAATTGTAATTTTAGACATTAAAACTTAAATTATTAAAGGTTTTTCTTGAAGGATTGTGTTAATTGAGAGAAGATCAGCTAATCAAAGCAGTTTCTTACTATTACATTAAAGTAAAGCCGTGTGTTTGTCAGATGAGAACATCAGTAAGTGAAGCTCTTTATGTTTATTTTCTTGCAGCCAGCAGAAGATTTGATCAGTTTGGTCCTCAGAAAGATGGAAGTCCTGATAATCAGACGGGAACAGATGAGGGCAGAGCGGCTGCAGCTGTCAACATCTGCATTCAGCCGTTACGCACACACACACACACACACGCACACACACACACACACACACACACACACACACACACACACACACACACACACACACACACACACACACACACACACACACACACACACACACCTAACGAGCTACAGAAACAGATTTATGGCCTGTTACCTCATTAATTATTAGAAAGGAGTTTGTTTGTTTTAGTTTAGCGATTGCTCCAGTGGAGCTCTGATCGAGGGATTTCAACTGGTCCAAATGGGATTTAGCAGAACTGGATAAGAATCTGAGTCATTTCTGTTCTAATGTGTCTTTAAATTATATTTAACATGAACTGAAGCTAAATAAATCTAGTCAGGATTAAAGGTGCATAAATGAAAAAATATTTCTGAAAAGTTTATTCATAAATTCAAAAAGTAACACTTATATATTGCCCAGATTTATACAGAGTGATACGTTTCTAGTGTTTATTCATGTTATAAAAATATAATATTACATAAAATCAATAAAAAAAGATTTTCTAAATGTGTATGCTAAGCTATGAGAGAGACGATATAGGCCACCTTCTGTCAAAATTTAATCGGAGTTTGATTGATGAGTGATTAATGACCCGTGACTAATTGATTTTAATTTCCGGTCACATGATGCCCCTACCCCCATCCGGTCACATGACCCCCCCCCCTCCCCCGGATGTCTCATGACCTCAGCATACTTAACACGTGTTACACTATATTCCCGCTAATTTCAATTCATCCAATAGAAACAGAGACAGGGGGGGTTCGGCCTTTAGTGTTTCTGCTATAAGTAATGCCGGAAAAATCAAGCACTCTACTTGTAACAGTTGTTCAAAAACTTTAAAATGAATGGAACTAAACGAGTTCATCCTGCTGCTGAGAAAAATGGACCTACCTCCTCTGCATCAGCTGATACGGATTCGAAGTTACCTAACCCGGAGACATTCGCTAAGATGATGAAGTCAACACCGTTAACAAACAAATACTTGCTTGCTGAACAAGAAGAAGAACCTGCTATTATATGAGATCCCAATAGCAGTGAAACCGGATTTGGGCCCAGTGTTGGATAAACCTGCGAGCTCACCTTCGTTGCCTGATGCATCTGCCTCAAAAACTGCGGATAAAAGAGAAATAGTTACAGGAGGAACATCTCTTCTATGCGAGACCCCAATATCCATCTATGACAACTCCAGGCTTAGAGCGGATGCCCCAAAGAAATCGAAATTTTATTTGTGCCGCATGCAGAGCCCGGTACTTGGATCCCTCAAGGCAGACTGGTCTTTAAAACCTCATGGTCTATGGGGGTCATGGGGTTATGTTTTCCGTTATGGGACCGGAGAGCTTTACCTGTACCAGCTGGACAAGGATGAGGAGCTTTCACCGATATCGGATACATGCAGCCTCACCTATAATGACTGGGCAGTGCTAAGGCTTGCAATTCCTCGTGCCAATGAAGATATGGAATTGGTCTTAGAGCGAAATACAAGAGAAAATGAGGCTGACCCTCGATCTGCAAAGAAAACCAGAAGACGGTGTTTCCCAACCGATACTGAAATTGGAAAGGGACAAATTCTTTTCAGCGCAGTGTGGGAATCGAAAACTACAGAATCTGGGCGCTGGTCCTTAAGGGCGAGCAGACGGAGGGGCGAGAGCCTGAATTCCCCAGACCTGTTTGTGTTGGAGGCTTTCAATGTGGACTGTGGTATATTCAGAACCATGCTGGCTCTCCCATTTGAGGCCTGGTCTGAGAAAATGACGGAATTCGGGGATCGGATTTCAGAACTGTTCCAAAGATCTCGCTGCTGGCTCGATATTTTGTCAGTGAAGAAAACTATGACATTTCCTGTCCAGCCATCCTCTTCTGGATGGCTGGACAGGAGGGGCGGGTCCTTCTGAGGACCCGCCCCTCTACCCTATATAATGAGAGCGCTGCGGGGACTTCTGACACCAAACCTTTAGAATGGAAGAAGTAAGGAGCTATGGACTATGGGGATCAAACTGGGGCGACCCCAGTTATTCTACAGAGACCCTCTTCACTCCTCCGTCTCCTGGAAGCTACAACATGGGTCCATATTATCCGCCTTCTCCTGTTTTATACTCTTCCTCATCAGCATCATCTCCGGCACTCTCTCCTACAAATTTTCTGATACCGAGTACTCTAGCTGAAGAGGGTATCCCTCCGACAGCAGCAGCAGCAGAGGACTCTGGAGAGCCTGCGACCGGCTACTCCGAACCTCCACGTTCTCCAATTCAACAAGAAGATGAAATTGATGGATGGATACCGAGTGGTGGTGTAAAAACAGCCTTACTGCATCTATTCAGTTTAATTTTTGCCAAGTATGTCAAGGAAACCTGCTACGGTTGCAAAACAGATCACCCAAGCCAGCGACAGCACCAGTGCCTGGAAATACCAGAGGAGGAATATTACCAACTCCACTTTCATCGCATCACACAGCGACTCCTGACTCAACGATTCATTCCTGCTGTCCAGAAATTGCTGAAGCAGCGCCACATACAGGTTGAGGATACAAAAGTGAAGATGATTGCAGAGACAGTTTTACATGAACTGAAATCGGCATTCGGAATATAGACTGCAATTAACGACATGTATCAAAGCATGTCCACTGATGAAAAACTCAACCAGCTTCGTTCTGTTTCAGAGTGTTACACTCTGAATGAAAAGTAATCTCTCTTCTGTTCTGACTTGTATTTTTCTAGTTCTATAGATTTAGTTTAAGTATTATCCTTTCTTCATCTTATCTAGCATGTTTAAGTATTTTATTCATTATCCTTTACTTGTGTTTTATGACTGATTGACTAGCATTAAATATATCTTTATACACGTATTATCCGTAAAACATTTAATTGTAATTTCTAGTAAATAATAGTTCTGTTTGTGATTTCTTACTAGGAAGAATAAATCCTTTGTACCATGATCTGGTTTTGTCATTATTTAACATCCGCTCATCAAAGCAGGTGACACAAGGATGGCGGAGAAAAGGTTAATGAAGAAGGTATATTACACTCCGTCACATCCCGGTAGTTTAGGAGAAATAGATAGACTGAAAAGAGGTCTGGAGGATGAAACGGGAAAGAAGGTTAAGGTGGAAAAAGTACAAGGTTTTTATCGGAACAAGACACTTATACTTTGCATAAACCTGCACGCATAAATTTCCCAAGAAACAGAGTTTTTGTCACGAGGCCTTTAAAAGAGTTTCAAGCAGACCTTTGTGACATGCAAGCTTTGGCTGAGGAAAATTATGGTTATAATTACTTATCAACAGTCATTGACATATTTTCTAAAAGAGCATACGTACGAATTTTAAAGAGGAAGACTGCAGATGAAGTGGTAAAAGCCTTTGCATCCATTTTCAAAGATAGTCAGACTCCTAAAAAATTGCAAACAGATGCGGGTAAAGAATTTTTTAACAAAAAATGTAAAGCTTTAATGAAAAAGCACGGCTTTGAGCATTTTGCCACAGCAAGCGAAACAAAAGCCTCAGTGATTGAAAGGTTTAATCGTACGTTAAAAACAAGAATGTGGAGATATTTCACCTCTTATAATACCCGTCGTTACGTCGATGTTGTGCAAGACTTGGTGAAAAGCTACAACCACAGCTACCATACAAGTATTAAAACTACCCCTATGGAAGTGAATTCAAAACATGCCTTTCAAATCTTTCAGAACCTGTATGGTACATCCTCAAGCACACGTTGCAAGAATGCCAAACCTAAGCTTAAAACCGGGGATCTGGTTCGATTATCTAAATTACGCTGCGTTTTTGATAAAAAATATGAGCAGAGTTTTACGGATGAAGTGTTTACTGTGGCTGATACCATACTTCGATCTCCTCCTGTATGTAAACTCAAAGATCTTGATAACGAACCTATTCAAGGTTCTTTTTACGAGGAGGAGCTTCAGAAAGTGAAACTGTGTAAAGATAAAATGTACCAAGTGGAAAAGATATTAAGCCAACGCACCGTAAGGGGGGTTAAACAGGTTTTTGTGCAGTGGAAAAATTGGCCTCAGAAATTTAACAGTTGGATTAGACTGGCTGACCTTCAAGATGTATAAAAGACACCTGCATTAAATTTTACACCTGACACAACAACATAGAGTGTTTGGTAGAGGATGAAGGGTTCTACGTTACTTTACCCTCAAATGCGAGTTTAAATGTTTTTAAGGATAATACCATTTCAAGTTTTCGTGTGAATTTAGCACAGCATATTAATTTAGAAGGTTCCTGGCAAGTTGCCTTGACAGAGATTTCTTATCCTCACACCTGGTTTAATGTCCCAGAAGAATCAGCTTACTTTGAATGGAAGGAAAGAAAAGTGAAAAAGGTGTTTCGGCAAAGCATTACTCCCGGTTACTACAAAAACACAACACACCTGGTTGGAGAAATCGAACCTATCCTTAGAGAAATAAAATCCGACATTTACTTTGAACCGATTTACACGTTTGTAAATAAATTATTCTTTCAAGCAGGAGGACAATATCAAATACGTTTTCATGCTCCGATTGCTTACATGCTTGGCATGGAACCTGGAAAATGGTTAACTTTTGATAGAAAAGCTTCTCAACCAATGGACATGCAAGCAGGATTTTACATGATTTATTGTTACAGCGACGTGGTCGAACAGCAAATAGTGGGGGATAGTTATGCTCCTTTGCTGCGTACGGTTAAAGTGGACGGTAAATTCGGTGATATAATCACTCAAACTTTTAATCCCCCTGACTATCTTCCTGTGGCGCAGAAACATATCGAATCTATTCAAATAGAACAGAAATCAGACCAGAACGTTCCGATAAATTTTACCTATGGAAAGGCAATCGTGAAATTACATTTTCGACCTGTGAGGTCGCGAGGAAGCCTGAGATAATAACTGTATGAACTTCGATCAGAAACATTTGTATAAAATACAGCTGATGATAAGGTCATCATTCATACGGGCTCACCCTTGCAGCATGAAAGAGAGTATTTACCTTAACAGAAGAACTGTATAAATCTTAGGTAACATGAGTCAGATAAATCTGAGAGATGATCCTCACCGGTTTGTACATTATTACCATAACCAGGTAGGGGGCACGTTACCTGGTTTCTATGGGGCGCCGGTGATGTACGGCAGAGGTATAGGAGCGGTATTCTCAAGATTATTCAGATTCGTGTCGCCCCTAGTCAAATCAGGTTTCGCCCTGGCTAAACCGCACTTAAAAAGAGCAGCCGCCAATATTGCCATGGATGTTCTAGGCAAAGCTATGAATAAAATATCTGGTTCTAAAGAGGGTCAAGAAGGGTCAGGAATTATGGTTCTGTCAAGAAGAGCAAGGACGCGCCCACCGGGAGAGCATGCGCGAAACTTACAAATACGTAGAGCACTGAAGCAAAAGAAATCAAACGGGAGAAGGAAGGCTAAAGCGAGGAACTCTGTTCCTAGCAAAGATATATTTCAATAAAACATGGCTCTTTTACATCACAAATCACCGGAATGCACTTTAGCCGAGTTAGACTTATTTTCAGCCCCTATGAACCAGCTATCTATAGAGGACAAGGTCTACACTGAAATTTTACCGCTGTCAGCTCTTACGGACAATGGTCCTATTGAATTTATGATCCCGGGAGGAGAGAAATATCTGGACTTAAATGACACCCTGCTTCATCTACGCATCAAGATCACCAACGCCGATGGTAGCAACCTGGCTAATGATGCGGCTGTGGGATTAATTAATTATCCTCTTAACACAATATTTTCCCAATGCGACGTCACGTTGGGAGACCGGCTGATATCTCAGTCGAGTCCCATCCACCCTTACAGGGTAGTGATTGAAACTTTACTTAATTTCTTTCAAGATACGCTGAGAAGCCAATTTAGCGCAGGTCTTTTTTACAAAGATACGGCGGGAGCCATAGACTCTATAGTTGTAAATAATGGTCCAAACCAGGGTTTAAATAAAAGGGCCTCCTTCACCGAAGAATCCAGAGAAGTGCACCTGTTGGGGGCACTCCATGCTGATATATTTTTCTGTGAGAGGGTGCTGCTTAATTCTGTGGATTTAAGGATTAAATTAACAAGAGCCAGCAATGCATTTTGTCTGATGGGAGCCCGTGACTCAACTTTTCGATTGAAAATTTTGGGGGCTTCTCTTTTTGTGAGAAAAGTATCGGTTTCTCCCGCGGTCCATTTAGGACACGCTTCTGCTTTAATGCGGGGAAATGCGTTGTACCTACTTTCCAGAGTTAATGTTAAAACATATTCTATCCCTGAAAACTCAAGAATATGTACTCAGGAGAACCTATTTTTGGGGGCTATAACAAAGTATATAGTTCTGGGAATGGTTCATCACGAGGCCTTCACAGGAAGAAGGGACCTGTCACCTTTTCATTTTAAACATATGGACGTTGAGTACTTGGCTCTGTGCCAGGAGGGCAAACAGATCCCGGGCAAAGCTTTCCAGCCCCAATTCAACCAAGGAATATCGGTCAGAGAATTTTACAACATATTCTCTGCATCAGGCCATCATCTTAAAGACCTTCTGCTGAGCATAGACTGAACTGATTTTAACCAGGGATACTCACTGTTTGTCTTTAATCTCAACCCTGGAGAGGACGCAGATGCTTTATCACCGGTTTCTAACGGAAACTTGAGGTTAGAGATCCGGTTCAGAGTCCCATTACCGCATACGACTACGCTGATTGTGTATACCTGTTACGATTCCATTCTGGAGATCAATTCTAAAAGAGAGGTTTTGGTGGATTATTATTAATCATGAATAATCATCAACTTGAGAGTCTGCTACACACGCTGTTGGGGAAAGTATTTTGCAGAGTCTGGGCATGCGATGAACTGTCTTTGCTCTCACACGAGTATGCAGGACCCGCATATTTTATTGTGAACATGCATCCTGCTCACATGCCCAGAGAACACTGGCTAGCTCTTACTTTGGAAGGGAATGGGATTGCCACGTTTTTTGACTCCTATGGCTTTCGGCCAGACTTTGACTTCTATCCAACAAACATCATAAAATTTTTGAAACACAGGTCTTCAAAAATAATATGTCATAATAATCAACTTCAAGATACTCTGTCTGTTGTCTGTGGTCATCATTGTGTTTATTACTTATGTAATAGAGCATGTGGTTTATCAATGCAACAAGTGCTTGATTCATACCCCGGGGATGTGAAAAAAAATGATGTCATGGTTTCAGATTTTGTGAAAAAATATCAACGCTGTGTAAAAAACCAAAAGTTTTGTTCTTTTCACCACGGAACATGTTCTATGCAAATGTTTAAAGATTGTCACAAATTGTTAACGTGATTTTCTAATATTATTGTATTAAAACAAGAGACTGTACACCTGATAAATTCTTCAATAAAATATTTTATTGAAAAAAAAGAATTGTTGTCAGAGAGTTTATGGAGTAAAAGCAATCCAACGTGATGGTTTTGTTCTTTTACGCATACTTTGTCTGTTTCTAATCTTATTCTGTAGATCAAATTTAGGGGATAAGATGAATTTATTTTTACGTGTACTTTTTACGTCCATCACCTCATCCCCAAAATCAAATTTAGGGGGATAGGATAATCTTCTTTTTTTCTCTCCTGGAAGGGATTTTGACACCGTCTGTCTTGACACGCAGATATTGTTCACGAGCTTGTGGATTATTAACAGACGATACCGGGAAATTTAATTCATCCAGTGTGGAAAGGAAATCGGTCCATCCTGCAGGCAGGAGGCTTTGGGATTTTCTTTTAAACGGAAGCAGAAGGTTTTTGAGTAAATCAACCAAATGAGAACCTTTCACGACATTTCCTTTATAAACAAATTCTGCTTTAGATGTCCAACCGCTGTTACTTTTGGACAGCTTTTTCAAAATGTATTCAGCATTTTTATGATCTCTTTCAGGAAGCGCTTTCACAACTTCATTCGCAGTTTCATCCAATTCAGTCGTTTTATGAATAGAATCATCTTCACGGTTTCTAGGTTCAGGATCATCCTTGGTACGCTGCACAGTCGCAGATAACTGAGGCTCTTCTAGTTGACCTTGCTTGATTAAAGATAGATATCTTTGTAGCAAAGCATCATATTTCTTAATTTTCTCGTATGCAGTGAGCCCTGATTCATTCAAAATGGCTCTCATTTGAGAATCCAGATCCTCCTCCGCCGCTTCTCTGATTGAAGTCTTTGAGGAGTTCAAATGTTTAAACTGATGAGGTGAGATGAGAAACATCTTTTGAGATGTTTTAAGAGCAATTGCTTTTGTTCTATCTGCTGAGGATTCCGCCCATTAAGTTCCCAATTAGGGGAGTAAGAGCAGCTAGTATGGGGAGGATAAACCCTCCTCCTTGACTTTTAAGAGCCAGCTGTTTACGCTTTAATCCGGTTCTTTTATCGGCCAACAGTCTGATAATTTTTCTCTGCTTTTTCAATTTCCGGTGTTGAGAAGGTGTTAGTTTAATATTTCCTTTTAGAATGTTCAGAGCAATCTCATAAAATTTTAAGGAAATCCGGTGAGCAATGAGCTAAAATATCTTTATGCTTCTGAGAAGAGGCCTGGTAAAGAGCCCTGAGCATCGGAGCATTCCTTTTTATGCATGCAGACATTCTGACTTACTTTGATTTAGGTACATACACCAACGGCCAATCGCCAGGTAATATCCCCGTCCTTAACCTGTAACGTTCTGGGCAGCTAGGAGTAAGATCTACGATTAAATATCTGTGAGCTTCTTTGGTTGCATCTTCAAAACTCTCCAGGAAACTTGCCTTAGCTGATGGGAAGACTTGACGTGCTAGTATGTCCACCTGTATTTTATCTCTAGGGTTCTTAAAGAGCACCATATAATTACTGTTGAGACTAATTATACGGCTGTATTTCCCCTGCTGAAATACATTCTGAGTAAGATATAGAACAGACATTTCTATGATGTCGATATTGGGTGAACAATTTGGCTACTTCAGGGTGGTTAGAAGCCTGGAAAATGACATCATCCAAAATGACCAAGTGACTTTGATTCAGAGGGAATAAATCTTTGTCATCAAAAGAATCAGGCAGTCCTTCCACAAATTTAATATTTTTATTCAGTTTTTGCAATTCAGCATACAATGGTTGAAAAGAAGTAAAAATCCAAATAATATTGTCCGGTACAACATTCATGACATGCTCAAGATTTTGCAACATTTTCCCTACCAAGTATGATTTTCCACATCCACTTGTGCCCACAATCATACATGAGAAATGTGTTTTGAATCTGGGGTCAAAGTATACCTCTTGAACATCGTTGGAATAAGACACTTTTTTATTTTTCCTTGTCTCTTAAACTCTAATAACCAAAAGGTAGAGTTGAACCATCAGGAAAAAGCCTGCGTTTGTCATACACAACCTGAAACCTTTTAAGAAATGTTGCATTTCTTAAAACGAACCCTTTTTTATCGCGTTTTATGGTATTTTGAGGTGTTTCAATAACTCCGTATCGGGATCCCTCTAAGTACCCTCCCACCAGCTGTCTGATGCTGTCAAAATTGACTCTCTCGCTGCACTCATGCGTTTGAGTGATACCTTTCACACGGATCACTACTTTCTTTTGATTTTTTGTTTGGTAAGCATAGCTTTTAGGCCCCGCTGCTGCAAATTCCTGAATGGTGTCACCTCCTAATTCGTCGGTTAAATCCCCAAGATAATTTCCCAGTTCTAGAGGACTCTCACCATCTTTTACCACATAGATCAGGCTGTCTGTGTCTATGTAGAGAATCTTATCCTGCACTCGCTCCAGACAGCTGAAAAGTTTTAAATGAGCATAAGCTGTGGTAAATACTGCGATGAAAATATTATTTAATTTGTTAGGACGAACGATGCAACGTTTGCTGTAATTCAACTGGACCAGACAGGTTTCAGGGTTGATAAAGTGAAAGTACTTCACCACGTATTTACCCGAGAAAAAAAATTGAAATATTCATCAGGATCACTTACAAAGCTGGTCTGAGAGAGATCATTTCTTTGTGCAAACCTTTCCCAGAAGCTATTGAGACACAGTTTAGCTACTTGTCTTTTAGCAGGGTTCACCTCAATTTTCCCTGCATCTAGTTGAATACCTTGATTAATTCAGTAATCTCTCACATATTTCAACCTGCTCTCCTGATCCACCGCTTCAGGGGGATAACTGCTGGCTTCCTGTTTCCCCTTCAAAAAGGTGTGAATGTAGCCTTTAAAGATCGTGCTACTGCTTCTCTCAAAATGCCAGACCTCAGTGATTTTTCCAAGACGATAACCACATTGCAATGCTTTTTGAAACTCCACACTCACCCAAACACCTGTCAGAGATCGAGCCTCATCCTCATGGGTGCAGATCCCTGCTTGATTGTTAATCTCTGCACATGTGCGGCAAAGAGTGAAAACTAGCTTACCCCGAGATGTCTTGTAGGGCAGAACTGGAAAAAACAGGCCTCGTGGGGGATAAACGGTTGCTCTAATGAAACCAAAATAGTCGATGGAATCATCAAAATCTTTGTAAATGATGGTGGGATGACCTAGCGGATATGCAAACGTAGCATTTACATAAGGGTAGAGAGATGTGAAGTCCACATAATGCACAGACTCACCCGGCCTTGCTGTGTACCTGAGTTTGAGAGCACAAGTTCGATCTCCGTACAGAGCGTTCCGAGGGGCCAAAGGTTCTGGTGCATCAAATTTTTCCAGGAATCTGATTACCCCTGGATCAGACTTTTTCATTTCATCCCACTCATGTTCCCACACAGTCTCGACTCGAACACCATAAACAGCTTGCAGAATCTTAGATCTTTCAACCGTAGCTGCATAAATTTGTTCAAACGGTACTTTTCTCAAAGGACACATTTCAGTCTGCTTGAAACACTGAGGGCAGCCATGGTAAAGACATCCGTTGAAAGAGAATACGGTGGCTAAACCTGAAATTACTGCGAATCTGTTGACAAAATAGGGTCCAATTTTGCGTTCGCCAGAGTTCAACGCATGTTCAATCTGTAGGTTCTCACTGTCCATCTTCCACTCTAGCCACTGAATTGAAGCATTGGAGAAAGTTTTGGACCCACGCCTGTAATCTACAGCAGATGTGATCGCCAAAGATTTCTCCGGAAGAAAATTGGTCACAAAAACCTGCATGCATGCAGAAGCAATTGTGATGCTCTTAAAGGGATCCACATTTGTCTCCTTAAAAAACTCCTCTCTGAATTTAACACAACCTTGAAAAAGAATGTCCACATCATTTTTGCAATAATGCAGGGATTCTTTCTCAAAGTCAAAAATGCCTTTGGATGCTTCTCCGTACCAATCAGTAATTTTCTGCCACTCATCAGGATTCATAAGTTTGACACCGTAAGAATCTAAAGGAGGAAACACACCCACGTACTTGAGATGCTCTTCAGCGGAAAATTTGTGGGAAAAATATTCTTTCAAGCGGTCATGGAAGCCCAGTGCTTTCGGCATGGCACTCAGTTTCATAGTCAGAAATGACAGGCTATCAATAAATTTCAATTTGTAATTGGGGTCTGTAAAACAAAGAACTTTTCCTCCTTGCATGATTAGAAAAGGCTTGATACCTAACTGCACCATAGAGTTAAGCATTAAATAACTATCAAACCCACGAGCATTATGTGCGATGAAAGTGTAACCCTTATACATAGGTCTTCTAAAATGCAGAAGAAATTGCTGCGCACAATCCAGACCATAAGCATGCCATTCAACACCTTTTACGGTTTTTGAACAGACTAGAAAGGGTTTATGTATGCTGCTCTGATCGACAAAGGATTCAAAATCGTAAAACACAAGTTTGTCATGAAGTTTGTCATCAGTAGTACTGGTTTGAATGTAGCATCGATGGACGTTAAGAGTTACATCTGTACCAGGAGGTAGATCTTTTTCACCGCAGATTACACATTTTGATTCATATACGTGTAGAGTTTTCTCTTTGGTCATAGGTACGTGATACAACCTTTTACACGTAGAACAAAATTTGATTATCTCACAATCACTTACAAGCATTTCAGCATGAGGTCTATTGCGAGGTTCTTTGTGCCTATCGAAGCATGTAGAGTTTCGACATATTCTGTTACAATCATCTCAGCGTACTGGAATGTACAGAAGATGAGTGCAACTACAGCAGACACCACAGTAGCCTTGGCAATGATGGGTGTTAGAATTATTATGACTGCTGTAACAAAATTTGCAAATATATTTCGAACCGGTAAAACCTGCGAGATTCCTAATGCCATAAAAATGATTATTATGGAGGAGGAGAAAGCAAGGATTTGACCGATTTTGGAAATCTGTTTCAAGTTTAGACAAAGCCCTATCTTTTGAGGTTCGATGAAACACTACAATTTTTCTTTGTAGAATGTTTTCAAACTTTGCAACGTCGCTGAATGTAACCGCTGTCTGATCAGATAGACCTGCCTGATGCTGCCACTTTCTTCCCTGTTCAAGAGCTTGTTTATCTGTAAATTCAGGGTGAGCGACATGTGCCAGGCTGGTAGCAAAACACAATTTATTTCCTGTATTTTGTACAATATACAGGTGACGCCTCTTCTTATTAATCAATTCACATTCCAATGTTTTTTCAGCCTTGCGTTTTGAACCTCCTGCGGGATTCTTGACTATCTGAAGAATCAGCTCCAAGTTACTTTCTGAAGGCAGCTCTGCATTAGATTGAACCAGCTCATCTAAAAATTCTTCAAATGCAGGCAGGATTGCATCATTATCAGTAACAGAGATATTTATGTGATGAGAAATATTATCCCACATTAATTCTAACTGTACAACATCACTACGTACAGCTATTGATCTTGCAGCATTAGCCAGATCAGTTAAAACATTCATAACTGCGGTGTAGAATTCAGCAATGTCAGGTACAGCATGGGTTGGAGGCGTGATTGATAACGATCTCCTTATTTCAATGTTATTGAAAGGCTGACGTTCAATTCTCTGATTTTGATCTAGATTACCTCCTCGCTGCTGTGCTTGATCATCTGCTGCAGAAACTGTTTCAGATGGTAACCCTGATTCTGTCTTTTGAAAACCTTCATCCATTGAAATGGTAGATGATGTAGCCGGTGAACCAATGGGTGAGTTTTGTGGAGATACGCAGTTATTTAAACCACAGACTGCATCATTAATTTGTCTGAAATAGTCTGAGACTTCAGATGCATTTAAAGTATCCAAGATTGATGATCTAGCAGGGCTAAGAGAAGGACTTTGTGTAAAGTTATTTTCATCAGTATTCAGAGCTGAAGCGATTGTAGAATCTGGATGGAATTAATAATTTGTTGGGAATAATCTGATTGAGATTCTGTATTTTGAAAAGTTTCATCCAACACAGATGAGGCAACAGTTGAGTTTTGCGGAGATATGTAGTCATTTAAACCGCAGACGGCATCGTTAATTTGTCTGAAATAGTCTGAGACTTCAGATGCATTAACAGTATCTGAGATTGATGATCTAGCAGGGCTAAGAGAAGGGCTCTGTGAAAAGTCATTTCCCCCAGTATTCAATGCTAATGCAAGTGTTTGCAGAGCTTGGATATTGTTAGCTATTTGTTGAGAATAATCTGATTGAGATGATTCAACTCTAGCTTGTTGGTCTTCCATTCTTTACTGAGTTATAAGAGACAAATCATACATGAATCATTTCACAATCACCTTTGCATCGAAGGAAACATTATGCAGCACTGTTCTGATGGCTTGTAGCAGGATTTTAACTTTTTCTTGGTTGCGAGCCAAAGCTTGTCGGCGTTTTCGTTGTGGCTGTCTGTCCAGAAGTAGAAAAGATTCTGCAATAAATAATTGGGAATAAATAATTGGGAATAAACTTCTAACAGTTATGAGATGTGATTTTACTAGATAAATTCAAATAACATACCTATAATCAATCCGTGCAGCAAAACAACTCTCGCTTGCAGATTTTCTGCTGTGAACCTCTTTTGTATTTCTCTGGCGCTGAAAGCTGTGAAATATATTTAATGTGATTACAATCAGTTAGGTAAGGCTGCTTTAATTCTAAACAATACTTTACTGAAAAAGCATTAAAAAAATAAAAATAAATAAAAATAAAAAATAAAAATTAGAATAATAATAATAATAAATAAAGTAAAATAAAATAAATAAATAAAATAAGATTAAATAAATAAAATTTAAAAAAGCATGTAGCATGCTAGAGGGGTAGTGAACAAACATTGGACTGTAATTTTACAATATGACAAACTGGAGTCTCCAACTTGACAAGAACGTAGCTCTTGGCGACTTGTTGAAAAAACATTTTAAAAAAGCATTTAAAAAAATAAATAAATTAAAATAATAATAATAATAATAAATAAATAAAGTAAAATAAAATAAGATGAAATAAATAAATAAAATAAGATAGAATAAATAAATAAAATTTTAAAAAGAAGCATGTAGCATGCCAGAGGGGTAGTGAACAAACATTGGACTTTAATTTTACAATAAGACAAACTGGAGTCTCCAACTTGACAAGAACGTATCTCTTGGCGACTTGTCAGTTTTTTTTGTTTTTTTTTATAGTAGTATGTGGGGAAATAAATACACACTAACCCCTTTTTTTATTACGTCTGCTTTTAAAGAACACATGAGATATATGTCCAGCTTTATGTCTTGTCACACACACACACACACACACACACACACACACACACACACACACACACACACACACACACACACACACACACACACACACACACACACTCACACACACACACACACACACACGCAGAGAGCAAGGGATCCTCTGCGAGAATAGGTCCCCATGACGTGACTGTGTAAACAGACTGAAGTCCCCATGAGGTGATAAAAACAAGCGCACACACACACACACACACACCCTCCTCTCTGCTGTCTTTGTGTGTCTGTGGCCACACTAAAGTTTCAGAATTTGAAAATTATGATTTGCATTTGTATTCAACCCTCGTTTACTTTAATGTTTAGTGGAATTAAATGAGAAAGCGTTAAAGGTATATATCTTTATTATCTAAAACGAATAAATAATTAAATTTACATGGGTGGAGAGAATTAGTAGCCCTCTCAGGTAGCGGTTCTGGTTCCGGTTCGGGTTCTGGTTCTGCTCGCTGTTCGGTGTCTGGCCTTGCTTCGGCCACCTGCCGTGACGTGGGCAGAGGCGTGACGGGGTTGAAATCAAATCTCTGCCCTGAAGGCAGGTCTGCCACAAGTTCACCCTCATCCTCAGATGAAATGACAATTACATCGTCCTCATTACGGGTTAAGCCTATGGAATGAAAAACAAAAGTAAATAAAAACAAAAAAAAAAATCAGTTTCCTGATTGGTTCAAATAGGCTATTATTTAAA
Organism: Xiphophorus maculatus; assembly: GCF_002775205.1. Taxonomy (NCBI): domain Eukaryota; kingdom Metazoa; phylum Chordata; class Actinopteri; order Cyprinodontiformes; family Poeciliidae; genus Xiphophorus; species Xiphophorus maculatus. The sequence continues at coordinate 23,350,115 of NC_036463.1, forward strand.
AGAAAAAAAACTTACTCTGTATTCCTGTATTAGCAGAACCGGATTGTGTCACAGCTGCATTCACCAAGTGAGATGATGTTCTGATAGGTTCAGAGTCATTTCTTTTCTTATTCAGCGACAAGCGGTTCTTTCTGCGGTTGTCCTGGACATCTGTAAGAAGATAGATACATAGTAAATGGTTATTAGTATTTATTTATTTTCTCGCTTTCAGAACTCCGGTTACAGAGATACTAAATTACCGTTTGTATTGTTTAATCCTGTAGGATCCTGGTGCGTCTCCTGAGTATTTGCAAGATCTGTAAGCAAATATTATTTTAAATTATGTTACAACTCTGACTAAAACGAAAAAAAGAAAAGCTATGGTGAAAACATACTTACCGCTTATAAATTCCGATTCTAAGATGATGTTTGGATCTTCTGAGACTGCACCTAAAAATAAGAAAATCATTATTAAGCATGATGCATTTCTCTCTCTCTCTATATATATATATATACATATATATATATATATATATACATATATATATATATATATATGTATATATATATATATATATGTATATATATATATATATATATATATGTATATATATATATATATATATATATATATATATATATATACATTTATATATGTATAAATGTACAGTATATGATTAGAGAAAGAGAATTTAAGAATTGAATTTACTTACGATTAAACAACCCTGAAAGAACCTGAGAACTTAAAGTTGCAGATCTTCCTGTAAAGTCAGACATGATTCAAAATAATACTTCTTTAAAGAAAATTAACAAGTTTACAAGTCTAGAAATTCTGTTGTACCAGAAGTCACTTGACGTTCTGCAGAGCTGTGATTCTTCTCCGTAGAGATGGTGGCTCCTGTTAAAGAGGCCTAAGAGGTTTCTGTCCATTCATCTGCTTGGACACACACACGCACAGGCACACCCACCCTTCCAAGAGGGGACTTTTGTTTCTATATGTCTTTATATACAAACACACACACACACACACACACACACACACACACACACACACACACACACACACACACACACACACGAACGGCCTTGGTGAGCAGCACTGTCATGGGGCCTCCTCCAAAAAGTCACGAGAATGAATCCTGTGCTGGCGTTTACAACATATCAATCAACCCCCAATGGAGACCCAATTGAGATGATCAGAAACATACAGAGCCATACGTGTCACGCATGATGACCAGAGGTCATGAGAGTCTTCCTGATGGCTGTGGCGTGTCCCGCTTCAGGCAGTATGTCAGAAAGACCTTCTGTTTACAAAAACGGAGGTAATTACAACACCCAAATCTATTTCAATATACTATATTGTATGTTACTATTGATTTTCTAACACTGAACCCCTTGTCTCTGCTTCTATTGGCTAATTCAAACTCATAGAGGTCAGAAGGAATTCAACTTAAACAATGTATGGCATTGAGACATCCTCAGGGACATGTTCAAAGTTCAACCCTCTCCCTGCCCAGTATTCTGCCCAGACACACGCACAAACACAAACGGCTTGGTGAGCAAAACCGGAGTTAATTACAACATTCTATTTAAATATATTATATTGTATATTATTCTTGATTATTTAACACTTATTGTCTTTTATACTTTAATTGTATTACTCATAAAACTCGGAGCCTGTCTCTGTTTCTATTGGATGAATTGAAATTAGCGGGAATATAGTGTAACACGTGTTAAGCATGCTGAGGTCATGAGACATCCGGGGGGGGGAGGGGGGCATCATGTGACCGGATGGGAGGAGGGGCATCATGTGACCGGAAATTAAAATCAATTAGTCACGGGTCATTAATCACTCATCAATCAAACTCCGATTAAATTTTGACAGAAGGTGGCCTATATCATCTCTCTGCTATGAGCTACACAACTAAGATCAGCAGCTCCATAAAAATTATTACTGAAGAAGCTGAGCGCTTACCAAGTGCTGTATCCAAACGTATCGACGGAAAGTTGAGTGGAAGGAAAAAGTGCAGGCTTATAAAGAAAACCTCAATCGGGTATGTGGCAGAGATTCCAGTCAGACGGATCCAGGAAAAGGACTAAAACTATCACAGAAGCATCTAACTAGATGTAGGAGAAACTTTGACTGCAAAACATTTTCATGCATCGTTATTGTTCAACATACGATTAATTTTAAACAAGTTTCTCTTGGATTAACAAACCTGCAAAGTATTCGTTGGCTGGAAGGCCAACAGACAGGACAACGATTTATTCTAAATGTAACATCACTTTATGTTTTGAACCTGAACAAATTAATTTGAAATAAGTACATAAAAAGAACTGGACTACAAAAACACAAAGTATTACAAAGTACTTTTGGTCTATTTTAATATAAATATCTTAGTTCGCTTGAAATAAGAAAAAACTAACTTTAAAGTAACTTTTCTGCAAGAAATAGAAACTTATTTTAAGTGAATAATTCCATAATATTGATGAAAAAGTTTTATTTCCACTGGGAATTATTTCACTTTTTCCAATGTAAGTGAAACTTAAAAAAAATCAATATTAAGGGATTATTTACTTAAAACAAGCTCCTATATTTTGCTAAAAAGTTACTTTAAAGTTAGTTTTGTCATATTTCAAGTGACAAAACTAAAAATAGACCAAAAATACTTGATAAGATTTTGTGTTTTTGCAGTGTAAAAGTGTTTATTTATCCTTTCAAAGCTTTAATTTATAGCAATACATTTTCCACATATTTTAAGTGACATAATCTGCCAGTGGAAATTATATTTTTTCATCAATATAAAAGAATTATCGACAACCACCTATATCCTGCTGAAAATGTACTTGTATGTTAGCTTTCTCTTATTTCAATTAAGATATTTGTACTAAAAACTGAACAAAGATACTTAAGATTGTGTTTTTGTAGTTAGAATGGCTACAACTTACTTTGTCTATAAAATGTCATATTTTGTACCTTTTTGCAACATTTTAGTCCAATTGAAATGAACTTAGACAATAACTTGTGTATAAATTATGTTGTAAATGTTTCTGAATATTAATGAAAAAATAGAAAATGTAAGCTTCAGGAAGCTTTATGCTTCTGATGACATAACTTACAGAAGGAGTAGTAGAAATTACACAGTCAGCAAAATAACTTTCCTTTTAAATTCTGGTGAAATGATACAAACTCACTTTTAGTTTCAATACCAGCAGCAGTTAAGATTATTAATATGCAGCACACACTGAGTTACTTTTCATATTTCATTCAGACTAAAAATGAGAACTATGTTCATTAGGAAACTTCATGAGAAGGAAGTGGAAGATATTAAGTAATGAATCTGTCTGTGTTCATTTAAACTGAAACCACAGAAGTAGCTACAAGCTAAAACAAAAAATGTGCTCATGATATAGATTTTTTTATTATTTAAAAAACATTCTATCACTTTCATAAAGTGGAAAATACTGAAACTCAGTGATTTTACCTCAGCAACAATCTGAAATAAACTTAAACTTTTTCTGCTTCCCTGATTTTATGATTCTAAGTTTTTGCAGGGAACGAATGTAAACTGGAAAAGGTTTTAACATGGAGAGTATTCTTTCTTATCAAGCTTTATTTTACATTCCTGAAACTACTTCTTATATAATATTGCATCTTTATTATCTCTGTAAAATACAACAAATAAATCATAGATTAAAAACACTATTTAGCAGAGCAAAATTAAATAAAGGTAAAATAAAATATTGCCCTGATTTACTGTCACAATAATAAGGGTAAAGGTCACAGCGCTGTGTTTCATGCTAACCTCAACTAGCATCTTAATAAGAGTAGCAATGCTAGGCTTTAGCTTTCTTTCTGACTATTTAGCATATTTTTATGACAGTAACCTTTAAAGTAATATCACCATTTTATCAGTTTTTAAAGGAGTTACTTATATTTTTTTCTAAAAATACTCATTAATCTGTTATGCAACTAGCACACACATCTGTTAGCATCTAACATGAAGTCAAATTTCAACCACTAAAATATTCAATTCATTTAAACTAAAAAACAACAACACCCCACTAAAGTAAAAAAAAAAACTTGGCCTGCTCCGCCGCCAGGAACATCCATACTTTTACCACCTAACGTTAAAGTTAGGTGGTAAAAGTTACTTAGCTTACTGATGTTAGCTGGCTAATGTTAGCTTTGCTAACAAGCTTGCTAGCTTGGTAACTGAACTAATATCTGGCTAAAGCAAAGTCAGTTTTGTAATGTTTTGCCAAAGTCTATTGTATAAAAACTAGAAAGAATAATAGAAACTTTGTGCTAATAACCATTTGGCTTTTTCCTCTGTTCTTACATTGACGAACTGAAAACACTCTTAAAGCGGTTGGGCAGAAGGAACCGAGAGAACGGCTCAATGTGAACGTAAACTGGTTAACTGGTTCGGGTGCAGACAGGTTGTTGGTTGACTCATCTCTGTTGGACTGAATGTTAAAGTTAAGGTCCTCTGTGTCCAGACATGCTATGCTAAGTAAACAAACATCCGTTCTCACCTTTATGTCGTTAAACTGGTCAGTCAACAACTGCAGAGCAAGTTAGAGCAAATGTGGGCCAACTTCCTGAACAACAGTAAACAATGACTCTGTTTTCACCAGTTCAATGCTGGTACCTAGATCCCATAGCACACTAGCATGGACCATTAGCATCCTTCAGATTATCATCTGTCTGATTTGATAATCACTACAATACAACACCAGCAGTACTTCATTTTGCCTTTGTTTTGATGCTTATCCATCCAGGTGTGTCTAATAATGATTATTCTTCTGCATTCTTTGCTACAGATGCCAATATTTTCAAACTAAAACTACCACAGTGGTCTCCCTCACATCATAAAATACCAAATACAGACAGATTTACGCCATGATAACAGTTTATTCACCATTTTGGCTTGAATGAAACTGAGAGACCTGGAAGTTTTACAGTCGACAGATGAGAGCAGAGCAACTGTCAAATCTCTCTATGCTTTATGGTTTACAATGATGGAGATTACAGAGACATGATGCCTCCATCTGCCGCTGTTCCTCCTCTGTCTCCTCATTTTCACTCCTAAACTCTTCCTGCATCAATCTGCTGGAGGACAAAACTGCGCCAAACTTTAAATTCATTCACTGCTTCATCGTGTCGGTGTGTCTCACCCTCCAAACTTGAACTTGCTGTTTTCTCCGAGGAAAACCTCCTTGTGTCTCCTGCGGTTGGAGCTGCGGCCGCCGGTCGCCGTGGCAACAAAGCTGGCCGCTGTCAGAGCCAGGCAAGCCAACACGTCCGCCTTCATTTTTCACAGGTCTCCCTGCCAAAACCGACACCAGAGCAGCATCCCCGCCGCAGCGAGCGCCCTGCTCTGCCGCCAGGAACATCCACACTCAGAGCCGGAGGTTCGAGTCCAGCATCCCGCTGCGGACCGCTGCTGCCTCCTCTTCACGGCTCCTGGATGGCAGAGGAATTTCACAGCAGGGCAAAGACATGAGGAAACCTGCTGACTGCCTCCTCTTCCTCACTCTGCCTGCTTGGACTCCGGGGTTGTGGTTCTATCTCTGATTAAAATCGATATGAATCTTTTCCTCGCGGCGATAGAGGAATGACACTAATTCCACCCAAATCCTCTTATCCACGGCCACAGCAATCTTTCTCTAACCTACAAACAGTCCGTGTCGCTCACACTCGCTCCCATCAGCAATCAGGATTTTCTCGGCAGGACAATGAAAAAGCAGCACCTGCGGATTATCTGGAACACCTTCACGTGTCGGCGTGAGTGTGCACGCAAGCAGAGGTCAGCCGGGGCAAACGGATCCCGGAGAAAAAGAGAAAAACATTGTCAAGATAATTGAGGATTTAATCTGAGCTGAAGAGGAGAAAAATGAGTCTAATCCAGACTAACACCTGTGGAAGAAGTTAGCCCACTGACACAGGAGTCTGACTCTGCTGCTGGACTTTATTAAAATAATGTTGTCATGTATAAACAGAAGTTTTCATCCGTCATGGAAGTTTTCTTCACTGGTTAAACTTTCTACAGTTTTTTCTTGATTAAAATCTTTCTGAATATTAAAACATGATGAAAGAAGCAAGACATAAACATAACTTCAAAAGAGATTATGGAAAATTATCATTTCCAACTCAGCTGCATTTTTGTGAACTTTGCAGACAAAAATGGCTGATTTTGATTTTTCAAAACGTTGGGGTCAAAGTTGCACATTTTTTATCTTTATTTTTACTGCCTTATAAAAAAAAAAGTAAATCACAAAACCTTCCCTTCTCCTGCGCCACTTTAGATCCATTGTGGATTTCTGCCAAAAAACTCGGACATTTTGAGATTACTCTCAGAAATGTTCTAGAAAAAACTGAGAAATCTCTGAGCTCCTAAAGTAGAAAACTTTCACCTTTCGAAATGTCCTTGTTTTTCTAGAAAATTTGAGATTAATCATTGTTTAACTAACATTATCTGCATGCAGGAGCGACATAATTTACACGGTTTATTTGGAGGAAAACTGCAAAGTTTTTTGCCTTTTGGCTCTGAATGATTGCAGGTAAAACTTTCAAGAGCTTTCGAGAAACAGGAAGTTACATCAGAAGCGGATTGGTCAAAATTCAGCCGAGTTGCAGTGATTGGTCAGAAAAAAAGGAAATACAGAAATGAAGTCAGATTTGCTGAAAATTTGCAATGATTGGTGAAAATTTCTGTTTTTTATTGTTGCAGGCAGAAAAGCAGGAAAGCATTTTTTATATTTTTTCTATGCAGCGACGTCTTTATGTTGGAATCAGGTTCCTCAAATCACCTGGGACGGAAGACACTTCAGGTTTTCCTGTGAGGAGAGAAATAAAGAGAGGAAAACAAATGTTTACAGATGGTTTTTTCAAGCACTGAACTTTTTTTTATTCTCATAAATCCTCCTAGTTGTGCTTCCTCCTGTACAAGTAATAATAATTGACTAAGTTTCTCTTTTAGATGCAGACACATTAAACCTTACAGGTTCTTTAAACTCAGGTCATCCTCAGTATTAACTGGACCGGCTCTGTGTAGCTCCTCTCACTCTAAGCTCTGATATTTCTCACCTTCTTCATTTTCTCTTTGAACCATTGTGATGTTGGGTTGATGCAATACATTCCCCTCTTAGTATTGACCCTATAAAGACAGAAACATCAGATTAGCAGTATTATCACTGTTGTTTGATACCATTAGTCCTTTTCCACAATTACTTAATTATTAGCTGGATGCTTAAAAAGCAGGGACAGAGTGACCAGTATTAATACCACTAATAGTTCAGGACTGCAGACAAAGACAAATTAGGACACCGCAATAAATATCCACTTCTTTTAAATGGTCAGTCTATACATATCAGTCTCATTTTTATCATCTCTGGACAGTTTGACTGCACTGAATCAACACAAATGAACCTCAACTCATTAAAACAAACATAGCAATATTTTGCCCATTCTGTGGTTTGCACAGACGAAACACCGGCCCACTTAAACACTGAAGGCTGTTTTACCACCAGACAGTCCGGTTGACTGTCAGGGGAAATGTTGCAACGTTGGAACCACAGTTGCAACATTTCCCGTTTGAATCAAACCAACCAAGCCACCTGTTCCCCTCCTGGCCTGTGGGGGCGCTGCACCAAAAACCACTGAAGGAAACGACATGAAAACCTCAGAAGAAGACATTGAGCGCAACTTCCTGTTTCACAAAATGTAAATAAAGATTACATTTAATCTTTATTTTAATGTAAATAAAATAAAGATTAAATGTGACGGAGTGGCGTCAGATTTTAGCGGTTGGAGGATTTTTCTTTTGTCTTTGACTAAAAACCGTGAATCATTTCTCCCGCTAGCGCTAGCTATTGTCTTGGTTGTATTTACCCAGAATGCCCTGCGCTGTAGGCCACTTCCTGTTTCCAGAGCGGCTTCCGGCCCGCTTGGCGCTCACATATTCATTCAAACCGGACCAAACTTCACTTCAACCGAACAGAGGCCGAGGTTTTAGACGGACCAGAGTTCACTCCTCCCCAAACGAACCGGACTTTGGCAAACGGACTGGAGTTGGATTACAGCGCACTGAACAGGACGGTGTGAATGCAGCCCATAACCACTAGAGGGAGCTCACAAACCTCCTGCAGCCCATAACCACTAGAGGGAGCTCACAAACCTCCTGCAGCCCATAACCACTAGAGGGAGCTCACAAACCTCCTGCGCTATAAAAACCTGCGGTCACACCTGGAGGAGGAAGAGAGATATAAGTAGCAGGATGAAGTTGGTCTGTATTTGCTGCACTTACAGATAGAAATGATCCCAACAGGATGGTCTCGGGTTCTGTTCGAAACACTCCAGGATCTTCCCTGGGACAGAATCTGATCCTTCTTCACAGCAGGGAGGGATTAGACGGTCTTCTGTAACCGACGAACAGCCTGAGGAAGAAAAAACATGGAGAGATAGTAATAATTTTAACAATGTTTTTCCTTTCAACACTGTATTTATTAAAGCTTAAAATATTTAGAACACACAAGGCTTCAAAAAGCCTAACTTATGGGATATATATATATATATATATATATATATATATATATATATATATATATATATATATATATATATATATATATATATATATATATTCTTTTTTTAAAAAATGCATATTTAGAACATTTTATAAAGGTCAGAAAGTTTGGCTGAAATTTGATCAGAAAAACTGATGTTATTTCCTTGAACTTGAGGTCAGTAAAATCAGCCTGATATTTGGTAAAAATCCTCAGAATAAAAGTAAATTTGAATAATTGTTACATCTTAAATCCACAGTATGACGTCTGCATGTTCAGAGAAATGAAAGATTTCCTGTCTGAGGTAAGTTAAGGTCTGAAAGTGTCTGCAGTTTTTCTGTTTTAAGATATTAAAGAGGAATTAGATCTTTGCTTTTTTCCTCTGTAGTTGTTTAAAGTGGTTTTTACTCTTGTTGGTGCTGCATAAACACATTAAATTAAATTTATTTTAATGCACAACGTTCACCGTGTTGGTTTTTTATCTTGCTTGAGGTGAATATTCAAAAACTGAATCAAAACACATTATGCTGTTAATATTGACGATGAAGATCTTCATAAAGACTGTTTAATGTGTTTTAAATGTTCTTTTTACTAAAAATAAAATCATTTTTGACATAATATACTTATTTTTTATCAACCAACAATCAATCTTCACTTGTTTGAAATCAAAAATGTTAAAATTTGACTCTGAGAATGAAAAGAACAGAACATTTAATCAAACCCTAAATCATTTGAAAAGTACGTTACCAGCAGATGCAATGAGGAGGAACCAAACAGCCAAGATGGACAGAAACATTTTGCTGCTGATGGTTTTTGTGGTCCAGATGTTTGGTCTCTGCTCTGCAGCGAAGCCGTTTGGATCTGCTGTGAAACGGTTTGCTACCTGCGGCTAAATGCAGCTCCGTCAACCTTTAAAGCTCCTAGATAGATGAGATAAATAACAGGAAATGCTGTTTTAAGCAATGATACTTCACAGGAACATTCATGAAGTAAGTGCTGTGGACAAACAGAAATGGTCACAAGCAAGAAAACAGGAAACCCACATTCTTAGGCCACAGTCTGACGCAGCCTCAACCAGTTCTACTTACGTTATTCTATATTTGTGTTATAGAAACGGCATCGGTTAGATTAGAATGAGATAATGTTGCACAGAACATAGGAAGCCACCAGGTAATCAGCTAAACTAAACCATAAAAACCAAGCTTAACCCTTCATTTTTACGTTGCCATAGCAACCAATCTCAGCTCCTCCCCTTTTTGTGTTGCCATCTGTGTCTGCGGTACGCATTAAGATCAGCTCTGTGGGTTTTTTCATTACACGTATTAACAAGCTGCATTTGCTTTGACAGACTTTAATGTTTTAACCAAACCAGAAGTCATGACTTTACACAGTTTAAATTTGGTTAAACTGATTTTACTGCTACACCCAAACGGACCAGTTAAAGTTTTCATTTCAACAAATGTCAGACCAAAGCACTTCCATCAGATACGTCTGAGTCACAGATCAGGTCAGAGTTCAAGTCAGCCCTTAAACAAATCCAATAAATGTATGTAAATGGACATTTTGGAGTGGCCTAGTCAAAGTTTGATAATAAAATAAAAATGTTTAGTCTAAAATAAGGGATTGCATAAATATTCACACTCCTTCAAGTCAGCCTGCACACCTGGACGCTGCAGTTTTCCTCCTTTCCTCCTGCTAAAGTGTTCCAGTTCTGTCAGGTTGGTATGGATCAGCTGGGAACAGTTCTGGGCTTTGACTAGGCCACTCCAGAATATCCATCTTCTTGTCTTCATACCGTTTCTGTGTAACTTTACCCGAAAAATAAATGCTCTCTGAAACTTTAGCTCTCTCAGATGGAAACTAATTTTCCTGCAGAATTTTCCTAAATTTTACTCAATAAGTTGTTTTTTGTGTCCATCCCCTGACTTGTACTTTCAATGACCTTTTTTTCTGATTGGCTGGAGGGTTCTTCAGTCTCCATCCAGTAATGTTAACCAGGAGTACTGATGAACCAGTGAATATTACAGTCACTCTGATCTCCATTTCACTCACTGACAGACGACCAGCACCAATTGACTGGACCTCTGTTGTTTTAAGTTAGTTGCTTTAAATGGGGTAGATATTCAATCACTTATTTTATGTTGAATATTTTTATCTGCCATTATTTTCTAGAAATCATGAAATGTTTTTTAGGTTTGTTTTGTTTTTGTAAAAAGTTGTTGATCATGAATGTAAAAGCAATAAAAAGGTAAAATGTTGAAGGGAGTGAAAACTTTTTACTGCCAGTAAAGGACAGAGGAAGTGTTTTTTTACACTTCCTGTCTTTATCTGACAGGTTTCTGACCAGATGAGTCATTAGTTTGGTTTTAGGTTGTAGTGACTTCCTGTAGGTGAGAAAAGGCCATTTTCTGATATCATCTTAAAAAACCTGTGACTCATTTTAAGAAAGAAGAAAAATGTCCACTAGTGTTTTTTAAATCTCCTTTCTACAGAAAAACAGTCAAACATTAAATTTAATTGTTAAACATGCAAAGTCAAACTTTATTGATTCTTTCTGAGCCATTACAGCAACAAATAGATGATTTAATAGAACAGACAGCAAACAGGCTGCGGGTATGGATCTGTAATCTGGTTCTGCTGCATTCACACCAGTCCTGGTCCTGGTCCAATTTAATCCAACTCCAGTCCGTTTGTCTACAAAGTCCGGTTCGGTTGGGGTGTGAAAACTCTGTTTCCGCCAACAAGCCTCGGTCTCTGTTCGGTTGAAACGAACTCTGGTGCAGTTTTAATGAATATGTGAACACTAAGCAGACCGTAGACCGCTCTGAAAGCAGGAAGTGGATAAAAACAAAGGGCATTCTGGGTAAATGCAACCAAAACAAACGTGTTAGCCTAGCGATAGCGGGAGATATGACTTGTGTTTTTCTACCAAAGACAAAAGAGAAATCCTCTAACCGCTAAAATCTGACGCCACTTCCTTCTTCACATTTTGTGAGTGCAGCACATTTTGTGAAGAAGGAAGTTCTTCTTCTTCTTGAAATTTATGGGCGGTTGGCAAGAAACGTTAGGTTAGCATTGCTGCCACCAACTGGTAAGGAGTGTGGACTGCATGACATAAAATAATAAACAAAAAAACGCAGCAGCTGAAAATGGACCAAATGTTGCAACTTTGGTCCCAAATCAAACTGAGTCTATTGGACTATCAGGTGTGAAGACTGTTAAAATGAAGTCAATGAAGTCCTCAGTTGGTTAAAAGTACAGAGGTGTGTGTGGGTGTGTGTGTGTGTGTGTGTGTGTGTGTGTGTGTGTGTGTGTGTGTGTGTGTGTGTGGGTGTGTGTGTGTGTGTGTGTGGGTGTGTGTGTGTGGTTTCATGCTGTTTGATCTGAAAGCCTAACCACTGCCTGACTGAGCTTGTTAAAGTGTTTCTTTTCTTCTTTTGATGGCTCAGAGAACCGACTGCTGGTCATTTTTCAGAAATTTAACAGCTCACACTGCAAAAACACAAAAATCTTAACAAGTTGTCTAGTTTTGTGCAAATATAACTTGAACTAAGTAACTTTTCAGCAAGAAATAGAAGCTTGGTTTAAGTCAATAATATGAAATGAAAAAAAATACAAGTTACAGTTAAAGGAAAAATGTCTCATCAGTGAAATAATCGGCCAGTGGGACTATTATTCCTAATCATTATTAATGAATTATTGACTTTAAAAAGCTCCTTATTGAAAAGTTACTGATGAGTCAGTTTTGTCTTATTTTAAGTGTGCTGAGATATGTTGCAGTAGAATCTAAAAGACTTTGTTAGAGTTTTGCAGTGCTCGCTCTCTGGTTCGGGTTTTACCGTAACCCAACTCATTCACCTCCCGGTTCCGCTGCCACGCCTCCCGGTTTCTGCCTGTCAGTCTGAACGCGTCCCTAGAAAAGAGAAGTAAATAAAAGTCAGCAAAGGTTTTACTTTGTTTTTGTCTGGAGGAAGAGCAGCTCTGACAGCAGCATTGTCTGAATAAACCCCTCTCACATTTCCAGCCGCTCCGATTCTAACTTTACCAATCACAAATCAAACTCCACCCCTGGAGAAGAGGGTGTGTGTGTGTGTGTGTGTGTGTGCGCCTATTCTCTAAATAACCTGTTGGTCCAGTCAGACTAACATCGGTCCTTGCAGGCAGCTGCTCCTCTGCTCTCCTTCCTTTTTCTTCTGGATTTCTTCTGAACAGATTTCAGCTGACTCACGGTAAGTTTCCGTGATTTTTAATTTAATTTAATTTAATTTTTTTACACGTGTGTGTTTCCCAGCATTCCACTGGTACCGGCTCGGTTTCCAGCTCCGGGCTTCAGCCCAGGAAAAGTTTACCGTCACTCTGTCAGTAACAGTTTGAGGTTTGAGGTCAATTATTGTTTACTTATAAATTTACTCTTTTTAATTCATGGAAATAATTAGCAGCTCGGCTGAATCCTTGGAAGTGTAATAAAGGTTTATGATACTTATGAGATAAGATATGAAGTGGGGATTATAATAGATCAACATGGGATTAAATGAATCATTTTATGAGTTTAAGGTTTTCATTGATGTTCGGCATTTCAATAGAAGTTTCTTTGTGATTTAAAGATGAAAGCAGTCAGTAAGGATCAATAAATTACCATGAAATATATTATAATCAGTTTTTCTCTTCTTTAAAAATATGAAACGCTACAAAAACATAAAATCTTATAGTTTCTATTACAAATATCTACACTTGAAATAAGACAAAACTAACTTACAAGTAACTTTTAGGAAGAATGTTTTAAGTCAGTGATTCATTAATATTGATTATTTAGTGGATAATAAGTAATTTTCTCGTGTTATAAGTGAAATAATCCACCAGTGGAATGACTCTTTACTTGTAAAGATCTGCTGTATTTAGTTAAGAAAAATCTCATTTTTTACTAATAAAGTAGTAAAGTTTTTCTATAAAGTTATTATAAATACATGTTGTTATAAATCTCAGAGGAAGAAGAACCCGTTTTGTTTCCAATGTTTTCCATTCAAAGTAAAATGTTTGTAATAATTTAGCAGTTTAGTGAACTGGAGGTGAATGAACTTGATTTCCACAGAGCAGTTTGAGATTTTAAAAGGTTTTAAATACCAGAGAACTGAAGATGAGATCACTGAGTAAAAACTCTGACGCTGCAAGATGGAGCAACTGGTGAATCTAAAACACATGCAGGAATCCAGACAGTGAGAAAAACACCGAGCTTGAAGCTGAGCTGCAGATTAATTTAATCTGTGAATATGATTTTGGTGATTCTAACAGAAACAGAGACGTTTGTTCTGATTGACCGTCAGTCAGAAATAAAAAGTGTCTTTTTATTTGGTGTATGTAAACTTCTGGCCTCACCTGGAAGCTCAGGTGGTTTTCAGCTGAACTCAGATCTTCTGCTGCATAAAAAAGTTTTCCTCCTCAGTTTTATGCATGTTTTGGTTTTGATCGATAATAAATCCAGAGCCAATATCACCAATACCAATACTGAAACTTTTTATTATTTTCTGATTTCATCAAACTGCCAACCTTCTGGTGTTCTTTTGTAAAAAAAAATAATTTTCTTATAAGATATTTTAATTACATATTAACATGATAAACAGAAACATTTGATGCATTTTTCAAGAGTAAAACAAAATAATAAAAAATTGAGGTTGATTTTTGAAACTACAAAACTACAAAACTACAAAAAAAATAAAACAAAATATCAAGATGGAATCTGAAACTGAAGTATTGATCTGATACCGATACCGACTTTGTGCTGATAATATCAATATTCTGTATTGATCTGCTCAACCAGGTTGTCTAACTGGACTAAAGTGAAGTGTCCCACAGCATCATGCTGCCAAAGCCGTGCTTTACTGTGTGGATGAGGGAAGTTTAACTTCCTTTAAACAACAGTTTCATCCTGCTGCTCCTCAGATTTATAACCAATAATCACCCCGATAATCGTCCACCGGAGCTGATGCACGTTGCATCTGTCCTCCATGTTTGGATCTCACTGCAAAAACATCAAATATTACCAAGTGTTTTGGTGCAAATGTCTTAAAACACTTGAAACAAAACAAAAGTAACTCATGAGTAACTTTTCTGCATGACATAGGATTTTGTTTTGAGTCAATAATTCTTTAGTATTCATGAAAAAGTTCTAGTTCAATTGGAAGATTATTTCACTTATAAGATGTGAAAATGTCTTAGAATAATTGAATTTGGTTTATTTTAATTTTTGTAAGCACTTCTCTGTTCTCTGATGGTTTTTTAACAAGGTCTTCACAGAAAAGAACAAAGGAAGGTGAATGCAAATGCACACCACACTTTTCAGCTTTCTGTGCAGAGATATGTTTTAAAAATGCCTCATTTTCCTTCCACTGCTCTGCACAACGTCACAATAAAATCCCAGTAAAACTTGCTGCAGTCTGCAGATGCTGCACTTCTTCTCAACAGGACATAAACGGTGAATTTCTCCCATCATAAATTACAGGATGATAATGGGACATAATGGGATTCTTCAGCAGCTCATTACACTTTAAGAGGCCATTGTCTTCAGCTGTGCTGCAGGAAGGATTCTGGGTAAACATGTAGAAACCGTTAAGCGTCACATAGTCCTGATGAAGTCAGAGAAGCTGATGGAGTGCGGAGCTGCCCTCTGGTTCAGCTTCGTTTGGTCTGAAGACTGAAGATCGTGTCAAGATAGTCTGAGTCTTTATGGAGCATGACAAACAGAGAAGACAAGGGGATGAAAGGGAGGCTTGGATTAAAGGATAATACACGAGATTAGAGTAAAATAAATGTCTGGGGACAAAAAAGAGCCGTTTATTTTGGGGAGAAGACTCAACAAAAGTGGTAAAAATAAGTTTCAAGACAGAAACTTGTAATCGTTCTCACTCATCAAGGGATTTACTTCAGAAAAGCTGCTCAAATTGCATGTTTTCTTTTGTCAATATGATGGAGGATGTCTGTAATTACTCCTTGTTCCTTCTGTGTCTGTGATGCCGACCCACCCAGAGAGATCCAAGGACAAGCCTGCCACAGGAGGGACGTCAGAGTGGAGGCAGAGCGTCTAAACGCCTGCAGCTGAACAGACGCCATGTCAGCGATGTTCACCTGGGCCTGCCTGCTGCTGTGGATCGGCTCGGCCGCGCAGGACAAAACTCCCGGTGAGACACACAACGCCTCTTTGTCCCGCAGGCCGAGTCCGTCCGGCGGCAGGGAAACGTTATAGGAAACTTGTTCTTCTATAGTCTCCATGTTTTAGAGACTCTGTGTTGTTTATGCTCAATAAAATGTGGTTTCATAATAACATGGATGTTTTCTGAGAGGTTTGTTTGGTGCTACGATTCGTAGAATGATCAACATAATAAACTCACATTCCAACCTTTTCCAGGTAGAAGAAGGTTGAACTGGTTTCCTGATTCCTGGAAATTCCTCCTGAAGGAGTTCAGATCCACGGATGGTTTCCGCTTTTCTCATGAACTATTAGTCAATCCTGTCAGTGAGGGCACCATTATTTATCCTGTTTAGGTCATTATGAAACCAAGTACTTCTAGATCTATTTACTATAGATACTGAAAACATAGAGCCACAAAATCCAAAACTAGAGTTTAGGAGGACATACTGATAACTGTTGACCCATAGGTCATAAATACTGTTTGACCAAAGCTTTAAATCACCATCTTTATCTGTAAACATTAAGAGACTTAAGAAACATTGAGGTTGTTTTCACACCTGAGAGTTCTGTAGACCCGTTTCCATTGGAGACCAAAACTGGATCATTTGTTTTCAGTTTCTCTTTCTCTGCTCTGAGTCAAACCAGCCAAAGCCTTTGAAAAACCTGTTCCCCTCCTCGCCTGTGGGGGCGCTGCACTAACAACCACTGAAGGAAATGACACAAAAACCTCTGGAGAAAACACTGAGCACAACTTCCTTCTTCTGACATGTAAACAAAGATGGAGTGGCATCAGATTTTAGAGGTTGAGGATTTCAAAAATAGTGTTTGGTAAAAGACAACGAGCCATTTCTCCTGTTAGCGCTAGGCTAGCTCATTTGTTTTGGTTGTATTTACCCAGAATGCCCTGTGCTATAGTCCACTTCCTGCTCCTGGAGCGGTCTCTGGTCCGCTTGGCGTTCACATATGCATTCAAACTGCACCAGAGTTCACTTCAACCAAACAGATAGAGGTTTGTAGGCGCAGCAGTTTGTTTCATTGGTTTGATTAGCGTTCACATCTCCCCAAATGAACCGGACTTTCTAGATAAACAGACTGAAGTTTGATTAAAGCGGACTAAGGTTTGCAAGAAATCCTGGCACTTTGGAAAAAAGAAACATATCTGGAGTGATTTTTGTTCTCTGGTGTTTTCAGCTTTTTGCCCCAGAAGGATTAATCTGCAGCTGGAGTAGCGTGGAGGCAGCGTCACGGTTGGATGATTGATTTGTCATCCTGACGTGACGCCAGCGCGTTCTCGAGCCGGGAATATCTGACCGGACAGAAAGCTGAACTCTGCCGGCTCGGCCCGGTCCACTTCTCCTCCCACAGGAAGGTTATTGCATTTGAGAGCAAAGTTTTTCTGAGTGATCTCGTCCTGGAGGAAAAGGCCACGTGCCCAGGGGCATTCTGGGTAATCGTCAGAGTTAAACAGCAGTGATAAAAAAAGACACGTCAGGGGAAATCTGCAGGAAAAACCTACAAATAATAAATAACAGAGGAATTAACAGCAAGACATTACTGACAATAATAAACACAAAATAATTATGAGAAAACAGAACAAAAACACAAATAGATCACGAGAGGCGCAGTGATATTTTTAAAAAGTTTTCGTCACTGGACTGAGGAAACATTTGCTTATGGCAGGCCCTTTTAACATATAATAGTAAAAAATTAGCATTTTTAAGCTAAATATCAGTGTATCAATTCGTCCTGGTATAAAATAATATATTTCAGATATTCTGAACATTATTCATCCAAGGACAAGTTAAAGATTTTGAGATTTTTAAAATTTTATTTTTTACATCTTCAGAATTAAAGTCTACTTCTTATAATGTTGAACTTCTTTCGGGTTTTGGTGGCAAACATTGAGAGTTTGAACTGAATTGAATTGGTGTTTGTTTTACTAAAGGCTGGTTCTGAATGAGAAGAGATTAAACTGGGAGAGTTCAGTTTTGATCTGGTCCAACGTTGACATCTGGTGGCCGGAAGACTTAGAAAAAAATTAACTTTTAAAAGAAGATTTTCATTCCTTGTTCATAAACCAGCATTACATTTGAGAAACTCAAACCTGAAGCTGGGTGTACTCGGTCCTCTATGGATTTATGGATTGAAGATGTGAATGAACTTTTTCTATAATCTGGCGCAGCGCATCGAGTCGTGGCACATTGTCCCTTTTAAAGTAAAGTAAATTATTTTACCATGTTGTGTTGCAGATGTTGCGGTGATCTGCTTTAACTCGGAGGACTGCGTGTGTAGCAGTGTGATGTTATTACACTAGATTGTAAAGTGAGAAGCTTTCCGGTAGGAAATTATATGAGCACTGACAGCTTTTATTTTGAAAAGACGACCAATCCATTTCAAAACAGTGGGTAACTTCCTGTCCCAAAATTATTATCTTTATTCAAATTTAATATGTTGTGAACAAAACTGTGAATTATTACCTTTAATGTTTAACATATTGAGTTCATAGATTGTTGTTTAAAGTATCAGTTCGAAATTTGAAAAGAAAAGTTATCGGGTCATACCATTATAATCTGTGAAAGGTTTTCCCACGCTCTCCGTCGCGCTCTTTCTGTTCGGATCCCGTGGGAGAAGGTATGAAGTTTTGCTTTTTGTGTTTAATAAGTGTATTTTAAGGGTAATAAGTGTTAGTTTTACTACTGTTTTTGTAAAACAATGGGTGTTGAAGCACTTAACCTGCAGTTAGCAGTTATCTAGCTGCTCTTCTGATACATGAAGCATTGCTTCATCTATGTGCTGAAAATAGTATTGTTCATGATTAAACAGGCGCTGTGGAACACTGTGAAAAGAAAAGCCTGTTCTTGATTACTATTTTCTGCCATTTGAATGCAGGTATGTGATGTTTCATTATTATTTTTGGTGGGATTATTTGGTTTAATTATTCTGTTTAATTATTTCTTTTCTTATTCATGTACTGTTTAAGATTATTATGTCCATGTTTGGGCTTAGTTATTAATTAGTGTTGCAATTGTTTTTATTTTGCAAGGTAAATGTGTTACTTTACACAAGTCACACGCGGCTCTTTCTGTTCGGATCCCGTGGGAGAAGGCGCTGTGGAACACTGTGAAAAGAAAAGCCTGTTCTTGATTACTATTTTCTGCCATTTGAGTGCAGGATCATTAAAAGTGCTTTCCAATCAGCTGTGGTCTGACTGTGGTCACTCTTCTACAAGACACAACGCAGAATCAACTACGCTACACGTGCTGCCCTGCTCCTTCCGGCCCGGCCAGAACGAGACGGTGGAGTGGTTCCGACAGGGGGCGCTGGTCTACAGGTTCAACCGAAACGGCAGCAAGGAGACGTTCAAGGCGCCGCAGCTGGCCGATCGGGTCTTCGTCTCTGCGCAGCAGATTTCCAACGGGAACGCCACCCTGATCCTGAGGCGCAGCGCCCCGCAGGACAGGGGCATGTACAGCTGCCACGTCCAGACCTCCGCAGGGCAACACACCACCAAGGTCATCCTCAAGGTCGAAGGTCAGTCAGAGGAAGAAATGATCAAATATTCCTGCTGGATGAATCCAGGATGCGGTTTGTTTGGTTCCTGCAAAAATCTACAAAACTTTAAACAGCAGCGATCACAAGATTTGATTTTAATTAGAGAATAAATATGTTTTTAAGTTGTGATGCCATTTTCTCTGCTCACTTTATATTTCTTAGCATGATGTTAAATGTAGGGAAGAGAGAGAATCTGGATGTAGTTCTCATCCAGATTCAAAAACACAAAATCTTGTCAAGTATTTTCATCTAGTTTTAATGGAAATAAATTACTGCACCTGAAATAAGACAAAAATAACTTAGACGTAACTTTTTAGAAACATACAGGAGCCTATTTGAAGTCAAGAATTTCTTAATATTGATTAAAAATGACTAGTTTCACTCCTAAAACATGTCAATATCTGTGTCAAGTTTATTTATGTAGCACTTTTACAAACAGGATAAAACTGGACAGAGGTTTCAATAAAACAACAGAAAATAAAACTAAAATGTCACAACATGGGAGAAATAATCAGACAGTGGAACGAGTACTTTCTAAAATCAATATTGAGAAATTATTGACTTAAAACAAGCAGCTATATCTTACTTAAAAGTTACGTTAAGTTAGTTTTGTTTTGTTTTAAGTGTACTAAGATATTTGCACTATAACCAAACAAAAATACTTTGTAAGGTTTTCTGTTTTTGCAGTGCAAATGATAATAAATCTGGCTGCGTTTTACCTAAATGTTAAGGAACATAAATTATGTGTAGAGTAAATAGTAACCGTCTATTTTACCCTAATCATGGATCTAGTTAGTCCAATCAAGACCTTCAGTTTGTTCCCCTGTCGGTGGTTTCAGGGCTGCAGAGCAACAATGTTCCAGTAACTACAGAGGCTCTGTGTCTAAAATTAGCTTCATGACAATAATCTCATGTAGCTGTCAGGCTATATCAGGCCCTGACCTTTAGCTCCTATCAGCAGGACCTCTGATGGCCGTCCTGTTTGTGCTGCAGCTCCGATCCGAGGCCTGTTTCTGGAGCAGTCCCGCCTCAGCGGCTACGAGGAGATCAAATGCTTCGTGCCGGACGTGTTCCCGGCTCCGCGCGTGACCTGGGCGACGGAACCGCCCACCTTCGAAGACCTGCGGCCCGTCACGCGCAAGCACGCCAAAGAGAACGGTTTGTTCTCTGTGGACAGCCGGCTGACGAAGCTGAAGGGCCGACCCGACCTCATCTACATCTGCAAAATGACGACTTCCTACAGCCGGTCGACGTGGACCGCATCGCTCAGGGAGAGAGGTAGAAGGAACAAAGACAAGTACAAATTTATAACTTTTTCACGTAAAACGTACACAAAACACTGAGATTAAAATCCTCTTCTGTAAGAGGCAGCAACAAATACAGCATAAAATGACAAGCTGTGAAACATCAGGAACATGAATCAGATTCAAGAACTTTTAGTTTTTATATAAAAACACTAAACGAGATGAATTCTCAAAGTTTATTATTAAGTTATTTAAAATCTTGAGGTTCAAATCATACCCAGCAGACTTCAGGTTGTCCTGATTCACCAGGTTGTTATGGTGTTCCACAAGGTTCTGTCCTGGTCCGGTTTCATTCTGTTTCTTTCTGAAAGTTTCAGGAAACATAACACTGATGAACGCAGCTTTATTAATACATTAAGCTGGACAACTCCAACCTGTTTCTCGGCTTATCTGACAGATTTTAATAATATAAGTTTTTCAGCCGAACAGATCATGGCTCCAAAAAGCTTCTGCATTCATGAAACAGAAAGAAACAATGGCAGACCTGATAGTTTGAAACATTTATCGCTGCTTTAATCTGTGTTTTACAGAAATAGCAGGAACTGAGGGACGAGACCTGACCATTCTCTGCGCGGCTCCCACTTACCTGAAGAACCCGTCCCTTTACTGGACCTTCTCCAGAGGGGACAACTCCACCCTCATCCTCAGCTACAACAGCCAGTCGGACCGCCAGGTCTCTGCGCCGTCCTGGGACGGCCACCTGGAGCTGGACATCTACAAGGCCAAGTTCGGAGACGGCTCTCTGCGCCTGATGGACCCCAGACGCTCGGAGCACAGCGGCAGCTACGCCTGCGAGTTCTCCGAGAAGTTCAGCAGACACGTCGAACGCAGCCAAGTCACCATCAGCATCAGAGACTCTCATGGTAAATGAGCAGCCTGCTGCACCCTGCAGCAAAAACCAAAACATGATTCCAGAACAAACTGGTAGAAGGTTTGTGTTTATTTTGGAAGATTTAAAATGGAAATATTATTTAAAAAAGTCAAAATAACTCTTTCTTTTAACAATAACCTGAAATTTACCAAACCAGCAGGTTAAGTGCAACAAATGGATGGAAAAATGTTTTAAACAATTAGAGAAAATAAGGAAAAATGTTTTAAACAATTAGAGAAAATAAGGAAAAATGTTTTAAACAATTAGAGAAAATAAGGAAAAATGTTTTAAACAATTAGAGAAAATAAGGAAAGATGGTCCAATTCTCTCAACATTCATTTAAATCACATTAAAAACTAGATTTAGGAGAACTGGTCTGAACTTATTATGGATTTTCTCCAAGCTAAAGAGTTAAAGAGTTACGTTTACTTGCATAGGACATTTCAGCAGCAAGGCAGTTCAAAGTGTAAATATCAGTTTCTGATTATGAAACAAGAAATAAACATAATCAATAAACATCAGGCAGGTTGATCAATGTTCCATTTATTACTAAAAACTGCCAACGTTGTTCTTGTGCCAGGATTAAGTTAACCTTGACCTCATCAAGTTGCTTATTAAAGTTTCCCAACCAGACAGAGAAACTGAAGCAGCTGTTCCAGGTATGGATGGGAATCGAACCCACGATCTTTGGTTTACGAGACCAACACCTTACCGCTTGGCCACCACACCCTGACAGCCGCCAAACCAGAACTCACTGCTGACAGAATCTCCTCAGAACAATGACTCGGGTTGTTCAAAAATAAAGTAATTAATAAAATGTAGAACTCTTAAGGAAATAAAATGCATAAAAATCATGTAAAAGTTTCATTTTATCAGTAAATATTTAAGACTTTAAATATTTTGGTTCAGAATGTCGAGAAGAGAGAAATTTTACTTAAAATATTTGTTCAGAGGAATCACTGACATATTCAGAGCTCGTAAAAGCAATTTACTATAAAACCTTTTATCTGACAGAAAGTTGCTCTTAGCTGAAGTTCCCATTAAAAATAAAAATCTGAAAAGTGTGGCATGCACTTGTATTTAGCCCCCATTAGTAAACATGTTGCCAGATTGGATGGAGAGCTTCAGAAAACAAAAATGATACAGTTTTAAGTCACATTCTCAATTGGATTCATGTCTGGACTTTGACTAGGCCATTCTACCACATCAATTTGCTTTAATGTAAAGCATCCTGCTGTAGATTTTGTACATTTTAAGGTTTTTTAGAAGCAGAAATGATTCTCTAGACATTTTTCCAGGATTTATCTCCATCCATCTTGCCAACGTCCCTGTTGTGTCTTTGCTGTTTCTTCTACTGTTTCCATTTTAACGAGTCTTTAAAACTTGGGATGTTGTTTTCTGATCTTCTGTGCAGCTTCTGTTTCTCCCTGACCTGTCTGCTCTGTTCCTGGATGGGCTGAAAGTACAAATGATAAATCATGTCCGTCCTGCTGGCCGTTGTGTTGCTAAGCGTTGCTGCTTCTGTTGCGTCGCAGGGCAGCGCAGCGTGGAGCAGAAGCCGTCCTACTGGTGGATCCTGGGTGTGGTGGCTGCTGGTCTGGTTCTGGTTCTGGCAGGATTACTGGCCTTCCTGAAGCTCAAAGGTGAGACAGCAAATTAACCGAAAACACCAGAACATTCAGCCAGCTGCCCAGTTTAGAAGAAAAACCAGCTTTGGTCTCGGCAGACATGTAATTTTGGTAAAAGCAGCTTTTCATAAGTTTGTCTGGTGCAGCAGAGAAAATGTGAAAATGACACAGAACTCTGCAGAACCTCACTGCAAATATTCAGTTCTGGGCTGAAAATAAGAAGAAAATAAAAAAACACATTTTCAAAAACGAGAGGAGCATCTTCTGATTTTTAAATTTGATCAAATGAATCTTTTAACTTTAACTGATTTTAAGATTTTAGGGTCACTAATAAAAAGTTTGTTTTTTAAATTCTTCACATTATTTTCTAACGTTGAAGGCAATGAAACAACAATGAATTGATTTTAGTTAAATTATTAAGATTTAACTGGATGCTGAAATAAAACCTGTGTGTGTGTGTGTGTGTGTGTGTGTGTGTGTGTGTGTGTGTGTGTGTGTGTGTGTGTGTGTGTGTGTGTGTGTGTGTCCTCGACTTCCAGGAAGAGACAAGAAGCCCAGAGGCCATGCTGATGAAGAGACGGAGCTGAACAGGGTCAAAGGTCAGTCTCCATAAACACAAACTGAACACGTATTTAAGAAAACCTCCACCAGATGGCGCCAGAGGACATCTGCTGTAATCTGCGCTGAAAGCCTCTAATCACGTGGTTTGTTATTTAATGGTGAATTATGGAGAAATTATGACTTAAAAGTAGCTTTTTACACTTTATAAAGTTTTACATTAACATCATCTTCTTCTGATGTCATCATCCATTTCTGTACATTAAGAAAACAAATGTAGCTTGATGCAAAGATGAACAAACATCAATTTAAACAGATTATTTTCAGTCATTTATTTTTTAATAAAGTGGTCAGATTAAACCAGAATTATTTAGGTTTTATGAAAATATGAAAACATTAATAGAATAAATGTACAATGTTCTAAAATAAAGGCTTAAATCAATCTTTTATAAAGATTTCTTCTGCAAAACCACAAAATCTTATCAAGTATTTTTGATTTGGTTTCTAGAGCAAATATCTTAGTGCAAAACAAAACTATTTCATAAATAACTTTTCTGCAATAAAGAAGAGCTTGTTTTAATCAATAACACCTTAGTGTTGAATAAGTTTTATTTCCACTGGCAGATTATTACAGTTATGGGAAAAATGCAGTGTTGTATAGTAACGAAGTAAAAATACGTCACTACTTTACTTAAGTATATTTTGGAGTACTTCATACTTTCCTCGAGTATGAACATTTTTGATGACTTTCACTTTTACTTCACTATATTTCCGAACTTAATTGCGTACTTTTACTCCGATACATTTTCAATGTGTGGTTTAGTTACTCGTTACAAAAAAGCGAGAGAGAGAAACAAAGTGTTTTGATCCCACCTACTGATTAGCAAGTAGCAAGCAGGCTACCGAACAAAGTCGGTACCCTACTTGCCTGGGCTTGTTTATCACCACCAATAGGATACACCTGTTTCGCTTCTCCCATTAAACACAAAGCAAGTCTCGCAATCAGCAGCAGCCACACGGAGGAGGAGACGGAGACCACAACGACTGCAACTATGTCGGACACGGCTCCAGCGGAACCACCAGCTGGTGATGAGAGCCCATGGCCTTATTTAAACACAATATACTCTTTCGTGGGTGTTAAAGATTCGTCGTAGCGCATGCAGTTTATGTTATTCCTGCCCGAAGATGTGGAAATTCTAACTTACAAAAACTCCCCGTCCAACTTGAAGAAACACATCGAGGTAACGTCTTATGAAATGGTTATAATCCTCCTGTTTCAGTAACTATAGCTTGGTCACTAGACACTACTGTATTGTGAAACGTTGACCATAAATGAACTTTGTTTGGCATTGTTTCAGTTCCATACGTGGCGTATTTAGCTTAGGCCTAATGTTGACTGTATCAGGCTACCTAGACTCCTCTGTTCAAGGGGGACAGAAGCCATAGCGATAGCAATTTAGACTAAATTTAACGAATATAGGAAAAGCATGCAAGTTCAAAACCAGGTTTACAGATGCCAATAAGCTGCATTTCCCTCCCAATTCTTTTTTTTTTTTGCATAATGACCAGTTGTGTGCACCACCTACTGACTGTAGCATTGACTGATTCACTGATTTGTGAAGTAGAGTAATCGTAACAGATCTTTTTCTTCATGTTGGCCGCATTTTCTGTACTATTTATTTTTCTCATTTTCAGCACTGACCTTACTTGAAGGGAAAACTTAAGGCTTACAAAAACTTTGTATTTTCTGTCCTGGAGGGTTGTGGTGGATGCTCCTCCCACCACCACATTGTGTTAGTATTTTTTCTTTATATTATATTACAGTTTATACGTTTAAGTTAGGTATTTCATTTAGACATATATTTTCTAATGGGTGCACACTGATTTAATGTCTGTCTGAATGGTTTATTTACACTTGTTCTTTGTTTGAGGTGCTGCTGAGACAAACCAGCTGGAGGAGGAAACCTGGAGCAAACCATTTGTTTTTGAAAGACTGAAGGGGGAAGACTTGTTTCAAGTTGTTTTTAATTAGTTAATTTTGTCACTTAAATATTCACTTATTGTTTCTGCTAAGTAAGAGTTAGTTTTGCTTTATTTATTTCATAGAATGCTTTAGTTAATTTTGTATTTATTTGTTCTTTTGTTATGTCGTGCCTCCCTCATGTGGTAGATTTAGGTTACTCCATCCCTATTTAAGCCTTTTGTTCTTTGTTGGCAGGTCAGTTTTGTTTGTGTTCAGTTAGAATTCAGTTGACCTCAGTTAAATTGGGCCCAAAATTGTTATTTATTCTTTGACTTATTTTTGCATTAAATCTTTATGTTTTGTTTGCTATTTTGGAATAATTAAATTGAATTTTTGCTACTTTGAACATTTTTTTGTCCTCGTTTGAGTCTGGTCCCTCACAGTTGGTGTCAGAAGTGGGATCTTTTTCCAAAATGCCTGGAAAGGGAAGAGGACGAACAAGAGGAGAACCCGGTTCTGAGCTGGATGAAAGAGTGGCTGTTGAGGAAGGTGGAGCTGTTGGTGGAGTGTTTGACATGGAAGAGGAGAGCGGTGAACCAACACTAGCAGACTTGGCCAACCTTCTGAGAGCCCACATGGGACATCAGAAGGCCAAAGAGGATCACTGGACCAGAGAAACTGCTAAGCAACAACAGAAATTTGATGAACTACAACAACAGTTCAGATTGTTTAAAAGGGAGAGCCAATCTGAGACCACTCCCACTGCTCCACAGACCTCACCAGTGCGGCCTACACAACCACCAGATCCTGGAGTGGCAGCTTCACCTCAACATAGTCAATCAGGTGACCTATATTCACAGGGGTATGTTTCTCATGCACCTAAATTACAAAAATTGAGTGAAGAAGATGACATTGAACATTTTCTCATTACTTTTGAAAGAATAGCTTCTGCCTGCAGGTGGCCAAAAACTGATTGGGCTTTCCATTTAATACCTCTGCTAACAGGCAAAGCTAGAAGTGCCTTTGTGCACATGGATGTTGATTTGTCTATGAACTATGATCAAGTTAAATTAGCTGTTTTGCAGAAGTATGACATTAACAGTGAAACCTACTGGCAAAGATTCCGCTTGCTTCAGGTGGAGCCAGAAGAAACTCCAAAGGAGCTCTACATAAGGCTGAAGGAGTTGTATATCAAATGGGTGCAAACTAACGGTAAAACAGTTGAACAAATCAATGAAATAATGATTCTTGAACAATATTTAAGAATGTTGTCACCAGAACTTCAGGTTTGGATAAAAGAACATAATCCAAAGACTGCAAAGGAGGCTGCTGAACTGGCTGATGTGTTTGTGGCTGCGAGGAGGAGGAACTCTTGGGCTTTTCAAAGCTGGAAAAAAGATGGCTGCCATCAATCTCCAGCCCAACCAGTTTCAGCTGTGGGTAAGCTACCTGAAAGAGAGAGATTTGGCTCAAAGGGTCAATGGAAAAAACCCACTTGTTACTTATGTGGACAGGCGGGTCATACTAAACCAATGTGTCCTCAAAATGCTGTTAAGTTGTCCCAGATGTGTTTTGTGCCCAGGAAAGAGGCTCAAAATGTTGGAGCAATGGATCAATTAATGGAGACCTTTGTGGAGCTCAACGGTCAGGCACTGAGGGCCCTGATTGATACAGGGAGTACACGGACTTTGGTCCAGCACAGGTACATCTCACCCCAGCTTGTTTGCACCAGTGAGACCGTTCCAATCTGCTGCGTCCATGTTGACAGAAAACAATATCCAACAGCAGATGTTTATGTGACTATAGAAAGACAAACTTACCTGCTTAATGTTGGGGTAGTAGATAACTTGCCATTTCCAGTAATTCTTGGCAATGACCTGCCAGTGCTGACTGACCTGTTGAATTCTCCTCAGTGTAATGTTGCTCTAACTCGAGCCCAAGCAAAGCAATCTGAGGATATTGTTTTCGACCTCAGTACCTTACCATTTCACAATGTGGAGTTTTTCCCAGAGGACACTAAAGACAGGAAATCCAAAAGACTACGGAGAAGGGAAAAGTTTCAAGGGACGGTGATTGTTCCTTCTGATGCACCAGAGCCTGAGGTACAGCAAGACTTCAAAATCCCTGGTAATATATTGGAGCTGCAGCACAAGGATTCAAGTCTTGTGAGATGCTTTACAGAAGCCAAAGTCAATAAAAATGATTTTGTCATTCAAAATGACATTCTTTACAGACAAAATGGGCCAATTAAACAGCTTGTGGTTCCCAAAGCAGTTAGAGAAACTGTTTTGAAGTTGGGCCATTCAATTCCCTGGGCTGGCCACCTGGGGAAGCATAAGACCTTAGCCCGTATAAAGCGCTGTTTTTTTTGGCCTGGCTTGCGTAAAGATGTTGTGCAGTTTTGCAGGAGCTGTCCAGAATGCCAAATGACATCGGCTAGACTCCCTGGCAAAGCTCCTCTCCAACCGCTTCCAGTTCTGAGTACACCATTTCAACGCTTGGGTATGGACATAGTGGGCCCGGTTGAAAGGAGTAAAGGAGGTAACCGGTTTATGCTGGTCATTGTGGATTACACAACTAAATATCCAGAGGTTTTTCCCTTGAAAGTTGTCAAGGCAAAAAATGTTGCATTCTGTTTGGTGCAATTTTTTTTCCAGAGTTGGCTTTCCTCAGGAAATACTGACTGATCAGGGCACCAATTTCATGTCTAAGCTGCTTAAAGATGTGTATCAGTTGCTGGGAATTAAAGTTACTGAGAACAACACCTTATCATCCACAAACAGATGGCCTCACTGAACGGTTTAATCAAACACTTAAACAAATGCTACGGAAATTTGTGAGTGAAACGGGCTCTGACTGGGACCAATGGCTCCCATACATTCTGTTTGCATACAGAGAAGTTCCCCAGGCCTCCACTGGGTTTTCTCCCTTTGAGTTATTATTTGGCCATGAAGTGAGGGGACCCCTGACTGTTCTAAAGGAACTATGGGAGGGGGGACAAACTAACAAGGAACCTTTAACTGTTGTATCTTATGTGCTCCAGATGAGGGAGAAGCTGGAGAGGATGACAACCCTGGCCCAGGAGCATGTGAAGACTTCTCAACGCAAACAGAAGGCTTGGTATGACTCTGCAGCCCGGGAGAGAGGGTTCGAGCCAGGCCAGAAAGTGCTTGTTATGCTGCCTTCAGAGGACAGTAAGCTACTGGCCAAGTGGCAAGGACCTTATGAGGTACTGGAGAAACTGGGACCAACAACATACAAAGTCTCTGTTCCAGGTAAAAGTCGCTCTACTCGCATTCTCCATGTAAACCTGCTGAAACGGTGGGTGTCCCGGGGCCAAGAAAAACCTGCCTCCTTTTACATCCGAAGTGTAGATGATGAAGAACCGGAGGAGCAATATTTTCCTGTTCAATCAGCCTCCAAGCCCAGTTTGGATCATCTATCAGAAGATAAACAGTCAGAGGTGAGGACTGTCTGGCCATTGAGTGTGTTCCAGGAGAATCCAGGTTACACTGATGTGATAACACATGACATTACATTAAAAGAGGATGCTGCTCCAAAACGACTGAGCTATCGCATACCCGAGAGACTTCTCGAACCACTTAAAAGGGAAGTTGAGTTAATGCTTTCCCTTGGGATTATTGAGGCATCACAGAGCGAGTGGTGCAATCCAATTGTTCTTGTCCCTAAAAAGGATGGAACACTAAGGTTTTGCATTGACTTTCGCTATCTAAATTCAGTCTCAAAATTTGATTCTTATCCAACACCACGAATTGATGATCTTATTGACAGACTAGGCAAAGCAAAATATCTCACCACCATTGACCTTTCCAAAGGATATTGGCAAGTGCCACTCTCCCCGAGGTCCAAAGAGCTGACGGCTTTCAGGACACCATGGGGCCTTTACCACTTCAGAGTGATGCCATTTGGACTGCATGGGGCGCCTGCCACATTCCAACGTCTAATGGATAAGGTACTCAATGGCCTTTCACATTTTGCCTCTGCATATCTGGATGACATCATTGTTTACAGCAGCTACTGGAATGAGCACCTGCAACATCTACAAGTAATCTTTGAGCGTCTCCAGAAAGCAGGACTGACGGTAAATCCAGCCAAGTGTGCCATAGCAAAGAGGGAAACGGAGTACCTGGGCTTTGTCATCGGAGGAGGATTGGTGAAGCCACAAATTAAAAAGATTGAAGCCATCCAGTCCTGCCCCCTTCCCCAGACAAGAAAACAACTTAAATCCTTCTTGGGTATGTCTGGTTGGTATCATAGATTTATCCCTAAGTACTCTGGTAGAGCTGCTCTTCTTACAGACATGACCAGTCTTCGGGGCCCAAACATTCTACAGTGGTCTGAAAAAGCTAGGCAAGCATTTAGAGACATTCAGCAGGCCTTAAGTAGAGATCCTGTGCTCCATTGCCCTGACTTCCTGCAGGAGTTTATCTTACAAACTGATGCATCAGACAAAGGTCTTGGTGCTGTGCTCCTTCAGGGTTCTCCAAATGATCGTCATCCAATCGCCTTCATCAGCCGTAAACTTTTCCCTAGAGAAACCTGTTATTCCACAATAGAGAAGGAATGTCTGGCTATAAAGTGGGCGTTGGACTCACTTCGCTACTATCTCTTGGGAAGACAGTTTGTATTGGAAACTGACCACAAAGCTTTGAAATGGCTGGAGAAGATGAAGGACACCAATAGTCGAATAACCCGCTGGTACCTTGCCATGCAGCCCTACAAGTTTGAGGTGCATCACATCCCTGACAGACAAAACATTACTGCTGACTACTTGTCCCGCTGTGCCAGCGAGCCTTCAGAGGAGGGGGAGTGTGTGGTGGATGCTCCTCCCACCACCACATTGTGTTAGTATTTTTTCTTTATATTATATTACAGTTTATACGTTTAAGTTAGGTATTTCATTTAGACATATATTTTCTAATGGGTGCACACTGATTTAATGTCTGTCTGAATGGTTTATTTACACTTGTTCTTTGTTTGAGGTGCTGCTGAGACAAACCAGCTGGAGGAGGAAACCTGGAGCAAACCATTTGTTTTTGAAAGACTGAAGGGGGAAGACTTGTTTCAAGTTGTTTTTAATTAGTTAATTTTGTCACTTAAATATTCACTTATTGTTTCTGCTAAGTAAGAGTTAGTTTTGCTTTATTTATTTCATAGAATGCTTTAGTTAATTTTGTATTTATTTGTTCTTTTGTTATGTCGTGCCTCCCTCATGTGGTAGATTTAGGTTACTCCATCCCTATTTAAGCCTTTTGTTCTTTGTTGGCAGGTCAGTTTTGTTTGTGTTCAGTTAGAATTCGGTTGACCTCAGTTAAATTGGGCCCAAAATTGTTATTTATTCTTTGGCTTATTTTTGCATTAAATCTTTATGTTTTGTTTGCTATTTTGGATAATTAAATTGAATTTTTGCTACTTTGAACATTTTTTTGTCCTCGTTTGAGTCTGGTCCCTCACAAGGGTATACTAAGAAGCTGGTTCAGTTGTAAAGCAGGTTAAGTTAACCTTGTGCTATAGGTAAAGCACCTAATTTTCTTAACTAAATGATGCCTGCAGGTATATCTATTAGCAGGTTTAATTTTGCCTGCACTTGGTTGGGTACATTATTTTAAGTGTATTTGACAAGTTTACCAAAATATAAAAAATGTCATTCAAACTGCATTTGCTTTGTTTTACTTTTCACTTGTACTTTTCATTACATTACTTGAGTACATCCATTTTTACAGTAATTTCCATACTTAAGTACAAGAAGTTTCAGATACTTTAAGACTTTAACTCAAGTAACATTTCAGTCAGTGACTTGGACTTTTACCAAAGTCATATTTTGGAGAGGTACTTTTACTTTTACTTGACTCTGAGTAAAAGTATCCAGTACTTTATACAACACTGGAAAAATGTCTTAAGTTAAATAATCTGTCAGTGGAACTAGTCTTTAATTTGATTTAAAAAATTAATTATTAACTTAAAACACGCTCCAATGTTTTGCTGAAAGTTTCTTGTAAGTCAGTTTTTTCTAATTTTAAGTGTCTTAAGAAACTATAAAACACTTGGTAGGATTTTGTGTTTTTGCAGTGCGTAGTTCTTAAAAATGGAAAAACGACCAAAACCAAGCAGATAATTTAAAATTAGAATGATGTTTTTTAAATTAATTTTAGCGTTTTGATGTGTTTCAGATGGAGACGCGTCCCAGTAACCAGCCGCCTGACCGAAGCATCACTGGACTGAAACCTTCTGCTTATTTTAAACTTTTCTCTGCCTTCAGAAGAAGATGAGCTGCTCTTCATCCTGCTGAGGCTCAAACTGGACAGTAAAGCCCCTAAAAGCTGCTTTTTAGTTTCTCATCAGGAGTTTTGGAGAATCTTTGAATGAAGTTCCTGGATTTATTTTTCTCTAATCTCTGGATGTTGCTGCAGCGAGTCCTGGCTCTGCTGCAGCTGTAGGGGGAATTTACTGGTGTAAAGAAAACCAGGAGCCCTAAAAATGATGGTTTAGAGGTTAAACTGGGGTTCTGTGGAGAGGAAATAAGTAGTCAGTATCATGCACTGCAAAAACACAAAATCTCATTTAGCCTTTTGGTTCAGTTTCTAGTGCAAATATGTCAAAGAAATAAATCAAATCTAAACAATAAGTAACTTTCCATATATAGCAGCTTGTTTTAAGTCAATAATTCTTTAATATTGATAAAAAGTACCAGTTCCACTGGCAGATTATTTCACTTTTCCAATGTTATCAGTAGAATAATCTGTCAGTGGAGCTAGATCTTTATGTCAAAATAAAAAAAAAATACTGACTTAAGACAAACTCCTACATCCTGCTGTAAAGTTTAGTTTAGTTTTATTTCAGTTTTACTAAATATTTACATTAAAATTAAACCGAAAATACTGGGTAAGATTTGTATGTTTTTGCAGTGCATCAACAGCAAATAACTCTCCAAACATCTTCACCCTGAATAAATCTAGATTTTATCCACTATTGAAGATAAAAGCTAAAATAAAAGTCAGACTGTAGAGGATTATTATGTTCATTTACTGAGTCTAAAGAGAACAGAAACATGGAAGAAGATCGTTTTGGATCACTGACCTGGTGAAAGATGAAATCTGATGATGAAGCGCCGCAGCATCACAGGTCCTCCACCGTGCCAGACAGGAGCCACAGTTTGCTGATTAAACCACACAGACGCAGTGAAAATGTCATAAGTTGATGTTCATTGATCCTCTGTTTGCTGCGGTTCTCTACCAGAGTCTTTAACATTTTACTCTTCCTCACTGCGCCTGGCAGCAACAGGAACTCAGGTCCGGTTTGCCGCTGGTTTAAAACTTTAACGTCCCTCTGAGTTCGGCAGGAAGAAGTTTTCTCAGAAATGCCTTTGTGTGTTTTTATTTTGATGCCTTTGTGGCAAAATGAGGTTAGAAATGCCCCTCAGCACTGATCATCTAAAGAAACACATGAATAAATAAAAATCACTTCGTTTGCTTTGATTTTCAGGCCAGTAAAATTAATCCCATCATACATTCTAAAATGTTTTGTGGGATTTTTACCCCACCTGATTAAATCTACAGATTTTCTACATTTTTCATCTTTAACAGAGGAGATATATATTTTATACTGAAGGTGTAACCTGCCTTTTAAACGTGTCATGAATAAAGTTTTTATTAAAACAAACAGAATCAGTTTTATTGTGACTTCATTGGTTTTTAGGAACAGATTTTTTTAATCTGTGCATAAGATGAGCTCATGATGCAGAATCACCTCCACCTGAGTTTCATTATTATTACTTCTGGGTTCGGCATTTTGAGTCATCTTGCCAGGTTTCATGTTTTGTTTAATGATTTTCCAGTTTTATGGTTTGGACTCATCTGACTGTCACATGTTCGTCTCTCCTGGTTTTATTTTTTTCATGTCTCTTCTCGGTTTCTGCTCCTCCAGTTTAAACTGCCTGCTGCTAAATCTTCTGCTGGTTTTCTTGCTTTTTTCTGTTTGTCGTGTTTTGAAATTGGACTCTGGAACTAAATTTGTTATTGACCTTTGACCTCTCAGTCTCTGTTCATTATTGTTTTCTGAACCCCAGGCTGGTGAAGTGTGGTATTATAGATGAAGGGGTGAATTTGATCTCTGGTGTTCTCATACAGGAAAACTTTCACACAAATACGGAATAAACAAAAACAACTTATTTCTAGAACATGATTTATTCACAAAATATTTCAACTGTCAGCTTAGAAAACAACAAAATCTTTAATTAGGCTGGTAACACTCAATAGAGCAAGTAAAGACAAAGAAACACATGAGGACTACTAATGTACAGCAACAAAAGGAACAAATTTGAGAATAAAACAATGCTGTGATGTCATAGCTCACTATAAATATATATATATAAATATAAATATATATATATGTTTAGAGAATTGTGAATGTGCAGTCAGAGCAATAAAAGTGAACTCTGGTCCTCCAAACCTCAGACTTGGCCTGGTTGAAGTGAACTCTGGTTTGGATTAAAAGCACATGTGAACGCCAAGCGTAGCTGCTGTCATGACAACTGCATCAGGTTTATTGATGTTTGATTTAAGGTGGCAGTAGTTAAAGTTTATTTAATATTAAACATTAAGTTTAAATGTGTGGTAGTTTTAGTAAATTTGTGTTGATGTCATTAAGTTCGGTTAAATGTACATTCAAATGTGGGGGAACCTTTTATTTCGTTCCGCGGACCATGTGTTGCCTGGGGAAGCATTAGCCGGAGCACTGAGAGCCACATGGGGATTCAAGCTGAAACTTTATTCCTCTGGAGTCAATGCGGCTAATGAGGTACGGTTTTGTTTATTTGTATCTTTTATTGATGTAAATCCTCCATTTATTGTGAACTGATTTGGGTTTGTGTTACCTTTTGTTTTTAGTTCTGACGGCTTTTTTTGGGCACTTTGTAAAACGTGTCCACAATAAATGGCTGTAGAAACCAAGAACTTTTTTTTTTAACAAATTAATCAGAAACAAATAAGGCAATTACAGTAGTGGAATTCTGTATAAGGCACATATAGAAGAGGCATATTTAAAATGGAATACAGAGTAATATTGATAATAGAAAATTAGTATTACAACAAGTAATAGTAAAACAATAACTAAAAAGAAAAAAAGGCAAAGGGGGATTCATGTATTAGGATTAATATACATCAGTGGGCAATTCCATTAATATTTCAGCCAGGGATTCATATGATTCAATACATTTCAAGGATTTCAAATATAACTGGAATTCAGATAAGAAGATGTTAAAAACTGGGGATGATCTCAGCACTCTTTGTTTATGAATAAAGAATTTTGCCAAACAAAATATTAAGTTACGACAGAGTTCTGTAGTTTTGTTTATTAATAACACTCCAAAAGTTACCATATCTCTAGAAATAGATTCAGGAAGTGTGATTTTTAAACTGATCCACCTTTCTAAGCAATTCCAGAATGTTTTGGTTTGGTTGCATTCATAGAAGATATGGTCTATCGTTTCAATATCACGTTCACAAAATGAGCTCTTATTGTCCTCGATATTAAAGCGATTTCTTATTATGTAGCACCTTAAACCACTCTATGAGAAAAACTAAAATGGTGGGTGCTTGGGTTCGACATCAATGAGGTAATACCACTGACCGGGTTTGTAACAAATGTGACCCAGAGAAATAGAAATTCAGGCGAAATTACTCAGCTTCACTTTATTAACTACGGTGACAGGGACCCTCACTGTTAATCACCATTGAACTGTAAGCTGTGAATACTTTTAAGTTTTAGGAAAACAACACAAAAAAATGGAAAACAACATATACTTTTCACATAAGGCAACACATAAGGCGGGCCCACTAAACACTTAATGTTCACAAGCAATGTCCAAGCTAATATATCGTCCTGAACAGTCAGTTCTACTCACGACCTTCAAATGGTGGTGGAGAAATGGGAAAAGACCCGAGAAAACCCAACGGTGCAGGCCTGTGACCAACGAGGAGTAGACGTTGAAATCCCAGAGGGAGGACGAATGAAAGAAACAATTTGAGAGCGGTGCAATTCGGGGAAAACATAGGAAACGCTGAGATGCCTCCCTCCTCTCAACTCCGCCGCGGCTCAACGGCTGCCGCAGGACCGTGGCGCTAAAGCGTTAGCCCACTTAGCTTAGCCCGAAGTCCGTCGCGACCACTTGCTCCGGCCCCCTCCTGCCTCGTCCCTCCAGCGTCCACTGAACTCCTTCAACTTCTCCCGACTTCCGTGCTCTCTCGTCCTGTTGTCCCTCTGTCTCTCCTTTTCGTCTCTCCTCTCTTTCTTATTTATTCCTCTTTTCGTTATTGTTTTTTTTTTTTTTCCGTCCGCCTCCGTTCTCCACCCTTCACTCCTTTCTCCCTTGCTCCCGCCCTCTCCTCCTCTCCACCAATCCCCATCCCGCACCGGACAAACTGTCCCCACTGCCAATGAAAATGGTGAGATCAGAGAATGCGCAGTGCAGCTTACGTCACACTGCTTCTTTCAGTTACAATATTTACACAATAGCTCACTAACAAACAATAGTTTTCATCATCAAATAAGACAATTACTCAATAGTGACCTTTATATTATTCAACTATTAAGGTGAAGGAAAATACCAATGTATTTCTTTCAGAAAGAAGAATACTAAACACTTAGTTGTTCACCAATGTATGTTTGAGTAAACAGTAATTTACTTTTAATATACTTGTATCTTATTTTGAATTATGTAAAATTAACCTTAACAAATAGTAACTACCATAACCTCAGTTTGTCACTGGGCTACAATTAATAGTTCTTTCGAAGGGTAAATTGCATTTAAAATTTTAAAGTGTGTTTCTTTAGCTTTTGGTTGTATGGGGAGTTTAAAATAAAGAGTTCTTAACGTTTCAATTGATTTATTATCAAACTTGGAAAGAATGTTATTTCTATTAATTTTCCCAGGGAACAGAGTTTCATTAAGACAGTTTCTAATTGTGTGGTTATTGAATTTTTGGTCAGTCAATAAAATTCCATTAATTAATAAATTTGGTAATTGTTGGGTCATCGGATTATTTATCATCAAGTTTTTTACCTGATTAATAAATTGTTTCAGAAAGGCATTAAATAATTTGGTAAATTCAGCTCTTGGGGGAAAGAATTGATATTGTGCACATAATTGTTCATAGTTTAACAGGCAACCATTAGCATCCATTAAGTGTATAATAAACCAAATATTCTTCTCCATCCAATCTTTGTAAAATAAGGATTTATTGCGATGTAATATGAATCTGTTATTCCATATGATAGAGGAGTGTGGCGAGTAGTTATGTACATAGAGCATTTTCCAGTATAGTAATACTTGTTTATGGAACTCTGATAGTTTAATGGGTAATTTATTTATATTGAAATCAAGTTTTAAACCACCTATTTTGTTAAATACATAATTAGGGACACAATACCAAAATAACTGAGAATTTTTAACCCAGGATTTCAACCAATTAATCTTAAGGGTTCCGTTAAGACATTCAAAGTCAATTACTTTCAACCGCCATCTTTGAATTGTTTCACCATATGACTTTTCCGCAGGTAGTGTGGCCTGTTCCTCCAAATAAAGTTCATGTTCATTTGGTTAATAGTTTTAGTTAAACTATTTGGGATAGCAGTGCTACAAGTTGAGTAAATTAATCTTGATAAACTTTCCATTTTTGTTAAATAAATGAGAACCACAGCAGCAGGAGGTGGAGCAGAAGTTGCAGGTTTGGTCTTCAATAGAACCGAGTCCACCGGATATTAACCTTTTAAAACACAGGAGTCTGAAACTGTAGGCTGCAAGGGAAACTTTTGGACGTATTTCTGCTCCATAGCAGTGTTAGAGGTAGTATGTTGACGATCTCCTATTGGCAGCACCTGATGCTGAACTCTGTAAAAATGAGAGTTTGAAGCTACTCCATTTTCTTGCTGATAATGGACACAAAGTTAGCAAAACCAAATTGCAGTTTGTGCAACCTTGTGTGACATTCCTGGGACATGTGATTTCAGAACAAGGCAGAACTATTTCTGAAAAACGCATTTCAGCAATAGTTTAGCTGCCCCTCCCACAAACAAAGAAACAGTTGTTAAGAAAAATGATTATTTTTTTTGGTGCTAAATACAGTTAATCGACGACATGTGTAACAGTTATATACAATACTCTTATTTGGAACAGGTTTGTCCATGATGACAGGACTTTTCGTCTTCAGCGTAGTCTTCCTGCATATGAGAGAGAAGGAGAAGTCCGACTAAAGCAAAGACGACAAAAAGTGTGAAATTTTAAAGTGCGATGGGAAGAATTGAAACTGAAGGTCCTTATGGGTCAAAGGTGTCATTTTGATTTTCTGAATCAAAATGACACCTTTTTTGATTTTCTGAATTTGTCTGCTTTGTCTGTAAGCAGACAAAGCAGGGCCTTTTTTTCCTCCCCCGCTGACACCACAGCAATAAAATTTACAGTCCGATGGGGAGGGGAAGAGACTCTTTGGAGCCAGGGATCTGCCCGTATCAGGCGGAGATGAACACGAGGTGGTCCGCCCTTTTGCTTGGACAAAAAACAGACACCTTTGCCATAATGAGGGGTGAAGGTTATCCCGCAATAGTCAGCCCCGCCCACTCCTCACTACTCCACAGGGCTGCCTACTGACCAGTTCTCTGTCTAACAGGTCCGGAAAATCTCTGAGACCTGGGTATTACCCTAAAAGTACTCTATAAGAGATAATCTATTTAAACTGGTGGCGAAAGTGATTCGTCTAGCTCTAACTACCTCCAATCCAGAAGTTATGACCCTTTACAGTTAAGAAACAATCAGCTGAGTAGCCCTCACAGCTGCATAATTCCAATAACCACTTCTGTTAACGGTAGCCCACTTTCTAAATCATAACTTGCACTTGGAACCGGCTAGATTATGTTTAGTGACTTAGATGTAAGTCCCAGGGTCATTATTTACTCTCACCAAAGGAAATTATGAAGCCTCCTATTTACTGGAATCATGCACATTAGTTTTACCTTAATTAAAAGAACTGAACGAAGATTAAATGACTCTATTAATTTCAATGTCCACCAACCTCATTAGAATTTTATAGTATAAATTTATTAAGCAAGCTTAAGCAGGGATATGCGACATACAAATCAATAATCAATCGTATATAGATCAAAAACAGTGTAATAAAATTTACATGTACAATCATACTACCCTGTCTCCTTTCCCTAAGAGTTAAGTCGCACGTTCTGAAATGGAATTTCGAGGAGCAGATTCAACTCATACCCAGACGATGGTGGATCTTTTAGCAACAGGAATTTCTAGCATCCTTGGTTGAGGTCTTTGTCTCGTGTGGAAAAATCCTCCTTAGAAAGGTAACAAAGCAGAACGGGTCCAAATCCTTTTGCAAAACCCAGTTCCTCATCCCTGAGGGACCTTTGTCCTTCCTCCAAGTCTTGTTGCCGAGTTTGAAATTGCTGGGCTGAGACGAGACCGACGGTCGAATGAAGAACCAGGGCTGGGGCGATGGAACCCAGTCCTTTCTTGGCGGTGTGAAGTCCGAGCTCCCCCGTGGTTCTGAAGTGCGGTCCGTGGCTCAATCTGCTGCTGCAGGTTGTCTCTTCTTCTGCGCCGCCGGACTGGGAACAACTGGTTCCTCTTTGCAGCCCCTTTTTATACATTTCTCCCCCATGTGTGTGTATGGGGAGGTTTGGTCTACGTGACTTTTTCCACATCTGCTGTCTCTCATGAAAAAGTCCCCACATTGCTCAACCTGTTCTTGCTGACCGTCGTGGAAAGTTCCGTACTTCCCCATTCCCCGTTGCCTCAGCCAAACTCAACACACCACCCATCCTGTGCGCTTTGGCCATCTGTTCAGAACTGCTTGCGACATTTCCTGTTTCAGGGCTGTACTGCATTCCTCTCTTTTCCTATAACTCACTATTATTCATTAAACACATTCAACCTGTTGTTAAACCTGTTTGAATTAATTTCAAATGATTGCAACTTCACATTCATTGACAATAAATCACATCTTTCTCTTATTATTAATCATTAAACATAATTATCACATTGTTAAATCATTACAGATCATTAATCAGAGATTTTTTGTAGACAGTTATTGAGCGATTACTTATACTCATATTATTCAGACATATTCAACTTAATTAACTTTTAATCAAACTACAAGATTACTTTATTTCTTCCAAGCCATTATGCACCTTTTTCTGCGTGTGCCTGGAAAGATCTCATACCCTTATGCCAGTTTTCTTGACAGGGGAGTTTCCAAGTTCTCTGAGTGCTGAGGGAGTTTCTAATAGGTCAGCATGAGGAACGCCTTGACTGCATATATTAAATAGGGAAACACCTCTTTAGTTTAAAACTCCGTGTTAGGAAAAAATCCAGAGAGAGAGAGAGCGGCCGCTATTTTTTGCCTTTTTGTATTTGTTTTGTGTTTGTCTGTCTTTCCCCTTGTGTGTCTTTATTTTTTATGAGAAAAATGCATATCTCTGTTCCTCTGCAGCTTTGTTGTTCATTGCTTTGTATGAGATTAAACTCTGTGATCTGTGACGTCAACACGCTTTGTTGTTGTTTCGTTTTAGCAGCACGCGGTCGCTGCACGTCGCCCACAGAGAGCGTCACTCGCCAGGGACTCGGAGAGAAAAGAGGAAAGAGCCAAAACTTTTTGTCCAAAGCTAGCATTAAAATGATCCTCTTTTTTAATACAGTTAATGTCCTTTCTAGGACTGTGTGGTTACTGTAGGCATTTTATCCCAAATTACGCTGAGGTTGAGAAACCATTAAGAGAAATATGTCATGAAAAAGGGTTATTGATGAGCTCGAAGGTTACATGGACAGCTGAAGCATTAACATCATTTGAAGCGCTGAAAAAACAATTACAAAAAGCACCCACTCTAGGCATTCCTGATCCAACTCGTCCGTTTACACAGACAGTGGATGAGCGGGGTGGCTGTATGACGTCAGTTTTGCTCCAAAAACATGGTGACCGATTGAAACCAGTCGCCTACTTCTCCTCCAAATTGGATGTTGTCACAGCTGGGCTTCTACCACTGTGCGCGAGTGGCAGTCGTATGAAAAGCTGTTTTAGCATCCAGAGAGCTTGTGGGTTATTCTGATCTGACCTTACTCGTTCCCCACTCTGTCACACTCATTCTAAATGAGCAGAGGACGGCGCATTTGTCAACTGCCAGATGGCTGCGTTACCACTGTTCTTTTAGATATGTCACACATAACCATTAAACGCTGTACAGTTTTAAATCCAGCTACTCTTTTGCCAGCACCTGTGGAAGGCCAACCACATGACTGTGTTGCTGAATGGGACGTCCTGTGTTTTCCCCGACCTGATCTGAAGCAAGAACCGCTCTCAGATGCAGAACTCACATTGTTTGTTGATGGAAGTGCATCCAGAGATCCGCACTCTGGCGCCATCTTTCACCACTACAAAGACCCCATTTCTTTAGGAGACGCGGCAGCTGATGCTGCTGCAAAATCTGCAGCCAGAAGGTCTCTACCCAACAACCATTCACTACTAAAAGTAAGAGCACTGACACTTTTGCCTCTTACTTTACAAGATTTTCAATCCCATGCAAATCCCTGCCTTCCTGAAAAAATTTTCAGACCCTTCTGCGTGACGTCACATGGTGTTGACCATGTGTCGAAGGGAGGAATGTTGAGGGAGATGGACAAATTATGGTTTACAATACATTTTTCAAAATCAGCTCACATTTTTTGTGAAAACTGCATTATCTGTGCTCAAAACATTGCAAAAGGTCACAAAATGCAAGGAACAGGAGCACACCCCCAGACACACACCTTTTCAACATGTGATGATTGATTTTATTGAGCTCACCCCATGTGAAAAGAAAAAATATTGTTTAGTGATGGCTGACATGTTTTCAAAATGGGTTGAAGCGTTCCCAGTTCAAACAGCAGATGCCTCCAAAGTAGCAAAAATCCTCCTAAGGGAGGTAATTTGCCGCTGGGGAGTGCCCAGAAGAATTTCTAGTGATAATGGAAGACACTTTGCAAATCAAATACTTACTGAACTGTCTAAAATATTTAATCTGGATCTAATAAAGTTAAAACT
Organism: Xiphophorus maculatus; assembly: GCF_002775205.1. Classification (NCBI taxonomy): domain Eukaryota; kingdom Metazoa; phylum Chordata; class Actinopteri; order Cyprinodontiformes; family Poeciliidae; genus Xiphophorus; species Xiphophorus maculatus. The sequence continues at coordinate 23,391,830 of NC_036463.1, forward strand.
AACTGCAATATGTGAAGAAACAGGTTTGAACTGGGTACAGACTCTTCCAATTGCCCTAAAGTATATGCGAATGAGACGTCGTCAGAAAAATAACCTCAGTCCTTTTGATATTCTCTTTGCAGGTCCTCCAAACATGGGGATGGGACCCCCAGATAATTCTGGGAAAGATCTAACCACATGTGATGATAACATGATTAATTATTGCATTTCTCTAGCAGATCAGCTGAAAACCTTTAGACAACAGGCCCAAGGAGGCCAACCAGCACCAGCTACTAAACCACTGCATGATATACAACCAGGAGATTTTGTGTTTATTAGGAATTTTAGGAGGAAAAACTGGCGATCCCACCGGGGCCATCCATCAGAGGATGCTGAGGCAGCATTAAGAACATGGAGGGAACCAGACGACATCATCAGCGACACTGGATCACAGAGGCCTTGTGGCTTGTGTATTAATTGTGGTGGAAGACAGAAAAAACAGCGACAATGAGGAGTTATTACTTAATCCAAGTTTTTATTGCTCTAAGTATATTGTATTATCATATTATGAAGGAATTTGAAGTTTCTAACTCTTGTGAAACTTTTTATTGTACGTGTTTTCATCTTTATTTTTATTCATCTTACTATAGAAATAATTATTTTTAAGTTGTTTCAAGAGAAACAAAAGGGAGGAATTGTGGAATAAAATAATTATTCCCAGTGTGTTTACTTTTATTAGAAGTTTATTTAATATTTATCTTACAATGTTTAATTAGTTTATTATGTCTCACTCAGTCTTACAGAGTCATTGTTTCTCTTTTTAGCCTTCACAGTTTGCCTCAGTGTGTCAGAAGCTTAGCAACAGGCGATAAGTAAATAGTTGTCATACCTTGAGGAGGGACAAGACCAGACCGACGGCGGAGCGATAATTATTAGACACTGAATATTCTGTCTGAAACCCATTTTTAACTGAAAGTTTCATTTTTCTCTGTGTGTGTATTAATCTGATTAGCTCCTTGGGAATGTTGGTGGCGACACTCTGTCTGCGGGAGAAGGACGGTATACAGTTTATATAGAGAGGCGATTCCTTTGTCTAGTCAGATCTCTTCTGAGTTCTCCATCTGTGCAGATGTAAAATAAAGCTGTGTTTGGTTCTTTCTCTTTAACAAGGTTTGGACTTTGTTAATTTTTCTCGCTCCACAACCTCTATATTTAATAAAGTTTACTATCCATACTTCTGTTTTCCTTGTTTACAGTTTGATCAGGCTGTAAGTGTTAGGGTGAGGGTCAGATTACTGCCATGCCATACTGACCATTCCAACTACGGTAGTCTAAATATAACTTCACAGTTGCAAATGGTCCCAACACAGTTAATAGTGCCAATAGTGACCGAAATAAACTCAAGATTTTAGTTTGTGAGGAAAATAAAATATAATGAATCAGTTTAGCTCCAGTTTAAAAAATATTTGTGGGAGGAGAAGTCCTGCCCTGTCAGCTGTTGAGTTATTCATTCCAGTCTGACAAGGTCAGAGAGCGGAGACGAGTCAACATGTTCGCGTCCATTTTCTTGATTTTTGGGTTTTTTAACTGGACTTTTACATCAGCAGGTGAGCGTCACTTTTACACTCTTTCTTTTCTTGATATGATATTTGTACCCTCCTGTTGTTGTGGTAGATTTCACTTTAAAAATGAGGAAAGCAAAGTAAAACCAATAAGTAATGTGACTAAATCTCTGTTTTTATTCACCCCAAGGTGTTTAAATAAAATGCTTTTAGCCTTCAGATGCTAAGAAACTGTAGAGAAGCAAAAAGTTTTGGACATTTTAAAAATAACTTTCATAAGCTGGACACATGAAACTTTGACCTGGAAATGTCCACGTATCTAATCTCTGTAAATATTTGACAGCTGTCTGGGACAAGAGGTTTAAAGAAAAACTAAACTTTAAAATGTTAAACTAGTTTTGTTGTATCAAAGGTGGAGGCTTAGTTTCTGTTTTTTTTCTTGTCATACTGGATGAATAACATTCTCATATGAAGTTTTGCTTCATCATCTATCTATCTGTCAATCTTTACTTTTGTTTTCTTATTGGCTCTGGATGTGCATGGTAAATAATAATTACTCCAAGTGTGTCTTCCTTTACAGCCACACACTTTTAATAGATTTTGTATGACAGAGCATGATACATCAGTAATGATTGTGTCGTACGTTTTGGTAAATGGTGACAGAAGTGATGAAGGCCAGAGATTGTAGGACAATTCAAACCAACCAGAGAAACCCTCACTAACGACTCCAGAACAGAAACAATGTTTAGCTGTACAAGCAAAATGTAACTCCTTCAGCGCTCTACAGGTGTGTTAGAGAACTCCCCCTCCAGTACTCCTGAATCAAACGAATGACTTCTGCAGAAAGAATGCATCTTGAAGTTCAGGTTTGTGGTTCTACAAGTTTGAACTTTCGCTCTGCTGATGTAAAAACACAGAGGAGTTTAACTGAGAACATGGAGCAACCAAACTCCAACAAACAGCTGGAAAACTGAGATAAATATCAAAGCAGGAAATTAAAACAGGTTGTAAAATGAAGGTAAAACCAAATAGTTCTTAGTATTTCTCTAATTAATTGAATATCTAAATATCATGATGTGTATTTGTATTTGCTGAAACATAATCAGTTCTGCACATTTAGAGATTAAAAACTCTTCCAATGTTTCTTTACAAAATAACTCCAGTTCAGTCAGATTGAACAAAGTACATTTGGAAACATCAACTGTTTCAAGTATCAACACACATCTTAAGAAATCACTGATTCATTCATTGATTCATTCATTCATTGATTCATTCATTCATTCATTCATTCATTCATTCATTCATTCATTCATTCATTCATTCATTCATTCATTCATTCATTCATTCATTCATTCATTCATCTAAACCAGAGGTCTCAAGCTGCAGCCGTCCAGGACCAGAATCCTGCAGCTCTTACTGTTTCCTCGAGAGCAGAAGGCAGCTAATCAGTGTTGAACAGCAACAGGTGGGGGAGGGAGCATATGTGATCAGTGAAACTGCAGAAATCTGATCAGTCCTCGGTTCGATTCCCTTCCTCGGGATGTTTGCTGCATGTCTTCCTCCAGGTTTCTCACTGCCAGTTTGAAGGCCGTGAATCTTAGATGAGCCTCTGCTGAACCACCTGAACAGAATAATTAGGTCATTAAGGCTCTGGAGATCTGATCAACACAAGGAGGAGGTCATTAAGTCATTTCATTCCAGTGTTTTGTACCTGTGGCACATCTAAAAACTGCAGGACTGCGGCCCTTGAGGACTGGAGTTTGAGACCCCTGATATACTGTATAGCATCTATAGCATCTACAAACCGTGGGGTGAACTAACTACAGCGAACAAGTAGAAACAGACATTTATCCGACTGTTTGATGTTACTCAGCCTTAAAAAAGGTTGATGTTTTACAGTGACCATCTTCTCCTTCGTGTCTTTCAGATACTGATGTCTCCTGCCAGTTCAGAACCGATTGCATTCTGCCCTGCTCCTTTAATGTTGGCAATGAGGTCGTCATCCACTGGATCCTTAAGCCAGGAGATATCCAAGTACATTCCTACTACTACAACAAGGATCAGCTGGGTCTGCAGAACCCGCGGTATGAAGGCCGGACTTCGCTGTACCCTGAGCAGTTGGGTAGGGGCAACGCCTCGCTGCGGCTGAGCAACGTGAGCGTTGAGGACGAAGGCAGATATCAATGCTACACCAGCACTGTCAACGGAAACAAGGAGACATACATCCAGTTAAAGGTTTATGGTACGAAAACATTCAAACTCTCTCTTCTCTTTACACTCAGCTGCATTTAAACTTGTCTTTCCTAATGCAGACTCACTGACTCAAAGACTAAAGTCCATCATCATGATAATCTGTGACACACCTTAAAAGCTGCTCGTCTACATTTCTAACATAGTTAGGTGTAGTTTAAGTCCTTTAAAGGTGATCTATTATACTTCCTTTTACAGGGTAAGGCACATCTATGGCCTATACAAAACACGTTCATTCCATATTTTTGCACAAACTCATTCTTAGATAATGAGACTTTAGTTTCAGAATGAGCTGTTTTAGGGCGTCTGTTACTTTAAATCCATATAAGCTGCTGGCCACGCCCCCATCCTAACCTTTACAGTCACTTTGTGAAACTGGCCCCAAATAGTTGCTCTATTCTGGATGGTAAATCAACAACAAAACACTTGTTTGTCCAGCAGCCATTATGCAGCGGTAGAACCAGCTGACCAAATGTGCTGTTGTGCCACTTGTGTTGCTAGGTAACGGGCTGGGCTCAGCTGGGGTTGCTAGGTAACGCTGCAGCGCCTACTAAATATGACTTAATATCTTGGAGATTTTTGAAAGGGCTCATTTTCCAGACACTAAGAAACATTATAACTTATTGCCAAAAAAGAGCTTGGGCTGCTTTTAGAAGCAGCAGAGACCCGAATGGAATCATAAAAACGTGCAAAATGTGAATTTTTTAATAATAGGTCCTATTTAAAATAAGACTGAAAAAGGAAAAGTGGAGGCAGATCAGTCCAGTACAGCACTTATACACTTATATGAACCATTAGTACAATAAAAAGTCAATATTTTTAGCTATTACGTTTTTATAGAAACAGAATGTTGGTGTTTAGTTAAAGGCTGTAGTTTAATGATTTGATTTTCACTTAGGAGTCATAATTATCATTTCCAAGTAGAAAAAAACCCCAAAAGGTAAATATTTTGTCAGAAATTCGGTGAAAACATGGAGGTTCGCTCAGCTCTCACTCAAAATCCAACATGGCTGCTGCGTGTCTGAAACAAACTGTTTACACTTCTGACAGTTTGTTTCTCATTAAATCATTTTGAACAGATATTCCAACACGTCTGTAATTAAACATGCTTCTTTGGAGACTAAATACATAAAATCCAAGGAAAATATTTTACTAGCTGACATTGCTAATAGAAGCTAGCTTGTTAGCAAGCACACAAATTACTCTGCTTACAGTTGACACTGATGTATACATGCATGTATTTTTAAACATGTTTTCACTTGTTCCTGTGAGTTGTTTTAAAGTGTTTCATAGGTAAAGTTGGATTGGATGGAATAATTAGCTTTTCCCACCGGGTGTCGCTGGTTTCACTGGGTTTGATATTTTCTCCAGATTCAGAAGGAAATAAAAATGGCCACCAGAATTAGATTTTAGTTGAGACAGTTTTTGAAATGGCTGCATTTCTGTCTAAATCAACAATAATTAGCTCAAAATCCCATTTCATTATGTTGTAAAGTTAATGAACTTTCAAACTGCTGACACCTCGTTGAGCTCAGTGAGCAGCTGAAGAATCAGTCAGAGGTTCGGCATTTTTTAGTCAGTAACTGGTGAGAACAGTAGCAAGTTTGAAACTTCATGTTACAAAATAGGTTTGGATTTGAGATAAAAACGTTTGTGTTCAGATTGTTGTGACCTCGGTCAGCACCTGGACAGAAACGCTGCCAGAAGAGACTGATAGTTTTGTTCAAGGATGTGAACTTTAGAGCTGATACTGCAAAACCCTGAAGTCTGTGGAAAGTTGCTAATCTTACAAAAACTGAGAGGTTTTATTAAAACAACAATTGACACAGGAATAAAAGAAATAAACTGATAGACCAAATAAAACTCCAAGTGTGATTAATAATTCAGAACGAAAGCAGGAAACAACATGAGGCCAAAATTTAGGAGTAAAACACGCAACAGAGTTAAAATTTTATCTGGGTGAAGGATGACACATGAAGAATGTGTGATTACAACTTTTTAAATTCCTCAGGTTTCTCCTCAGGCCTTAAAGTGAAAAAAGAAAACTTTTAACATCAGAGGAAAACTCCCTGTTCTGGCCAGAGATCAGTCATTTCACAATTATTTAAGAAAACTCCTCCTGTGTGTCCCGTCCTTCATTACTAATAAACCAAAAAAAAAACAAAGATTACGCTTAAATGGTTAAAATGTATTTCAGGAATAAAACAGAAAGTAATTCTTTCCTGAAACTATGACAAAACTCCTGCGTAATATCAGGCCATCTGAAATATTTCAGGTAACTCAGGTGAGAAGATTCTTTCACTTCCAGTTATGATCTGCAGCTGATGGTGTTCATCAGGCTCCATCTTCACTACTTTTCATTCTCCATATCTATATGTTGACATTATAG